>NW_007726273.1:498180-517317 GCF_000696425.1 Galeopterus variegatus | reverse complement strand
GCGGGAGCGCTGCCGCGCTTCCCAAGCGGTGCACTATAGCAGTGCGCCACTGGGCCGGCCCGATCACTTGATGTTTCTATATTTTAATAATTGGGGGGGGGGTGTCGGCTGGCTGGTGTGGAGATCAAAACCCCTTGACCTTGGCGTTATAACACCATGCTCTAACCACTTGAGCTAACCGGCCAGCCCTCTCTATATTCAGAGTGTGTACATATGACTTTTATTCTGAACTATTTGAGAATAAGTTGTATATATCATGTTCCTTTACCTCTAAATGCAGTGTGTTTCCTACCACAGTACAGCTATCCACTTCTCTAGGTTTAACACTGATGCAATATGGTATCTAATTTACCACTTGTCAATTGTGTCAATGATGTCCTTTATATATCATTTTTCCCTCCAGCACTGTATCCAGGCTAGCAATGATGTATTGCATTAAGTTGCTATTTCTCTGTAGTATCCTTTAATCTGAAATAGACTTTCTTTGTCTCTTATGACGTTGACACTGAAGAATGCAGTCTTCCCCTTTATTTGAATAGAATGTTCCTTATTTTGGGTTTGCCTGCTGTTTCGGTAGTATTATAAATGGGTTATGCATTCCTGGCTGGAAGACTGCATAAGTGATAGTGTGTTCTTCTCAGTGTACCAACTAGAGGCATACAATGTCTGTCTATTCCTCCTTGGTGATTTTAATGTTTATCTCCCAGGCAAGGTTTTGTCTGATTTCTCCAATCTAGGGCTGGCCCATGGCTCACTTGGGAAAGTGTGGTGCTGATTTCTCCAATCTATAGTTACTGTTTTTCCCTTGTAACTAATAAGCAATCTATAGGGAGGTACTTTATGACTGTGAAGATATCCTATTCCATGTCAAAGGTTAAATAGATGAGATTTAACACCTAATAATGATTCTTGCATGAATAAGTCTTTATCATGATAGTTACAAAATGATAACTCTTCAACTCCAGGACTCCTTCTACATTTATTAGTTAACACTTGACATTCTTCGGTAAGGGGATCTTAACCCTTGATTTGGTGTTGTCAGCTCCATGCTATCCCAAGTGAGCTAACTCGCCATCCCTATATAGGGATCCGAACCCATAGCCTTGGTGTTGTCAGCACCACACTCTCCCAAGTGAGCCACGGGCCAGCCCAACACTTGACATTCTTATGCCCACTTTTTTATACATTTACTATTAGTAGGGACTCTTGTATTTCTATTATTTTCCAATAATTTATAATTAGTATTAACCTTAATTATTTTGGTGTTCAGATTGTCCCAGATTTGGCCAGTGGGAGCCCCTTAAAACTAGAAGCCTGGATTTCATCCCAACTTCAATGGAATGGCATGATTCAATTTGCATATAAGACCACCCTGACTGCTGTGTGAGATTGTGTTGTAGGGGCACAAATAAGGAACAAGGAGACCCATTAGGAGGCTCTTGTGTAGTCCAGGTGGGAGCTGTGGCTTAGACTGGGGTGGTGACATACAGGGTAGAGGGAACGGAGGGATGTAAGAGACATTGGAAGTAGAATCAGGAGGACATAGTGGTGGATTGCACATATGAGCAGTCAGAGAGGGAAGGGTCAGGAATGATTGGAGCAGCTGGGTAGCTGGTAGAGATGTTCACTGATATGGGAAAGACAAGCAGAGTAAGGGGGTCGGGTGAGATGAATGTGTTAGACTTATTTGAACATCCTGCATTCTCTGGCATCCAAGGGAAGATGTCAATTTAAACAACTGGATATATGATTCTAGAGCTGGTGAGAGAAGTCCAGACCAGAAGTAAGTTTAACAGTCGCACATATAGATGATTTTTGAATCCATGGTCTTGTATGAAATGCTGTAAAGGGAGAATGTGGAATGAAGAGTAAAAGGGGGGCAGTCTGGGACTCCTGAGGGAGTTCACTGTGGGGTGTAAGGGTGTGTGGCAGGAAATGGCAATGGAGAGGTCTGTGGGGACTAGATCACATGGAGCCTGGAACGTCAGGCCGAATCCTGAGTGCTGTGGGGAACCATCGAAGAGTTCTGAGCAGGGGAGCACATCACAGGGTGTGAATTGAGTTACAGAAAGATTGTTCTGACAGCCAAGTAAAGATGATTTGGAGGGCTGTGGCAGTGGCTAATGCTGTGGTTCGCCGGTCGCGGTACGGGCGCAACGGCATTTTCATAACTTTCTGTACTTCGCCCCCGTACCGGACCGGGACCGGCAACGGGATCGCAACCCTCGGTGTTGCTCCCGCACCTCGCTCAGCCAGTGAGCGGGAACCAGTCTGTATGTGGGATCCGAACCCTCAGCGGAAGCGCCGCCACGCTTCCCAAGCGGCGCACTGTAGCAGTGCGCCACCGGGCCGGCCCTGCTGTGGTTCTTTCTAAAGTAAGTCTGCCTGTCTCTTGCTAGTAGGGATTGGTCAGATGGGTCCCCACGCCTGGAATGCCCTCTGGGCACAAAGATGATCAAAGCACCTGTCTGTCACAACTGCACTTATCAGCTCCAGGTAACATGTCAGCAAACCCCTATCTCCCTGCCTCATTTTGGCAGGAGCCACATGACTTGCTTTTGAGACCTTTCCCCAGCCAGGTGCAATATAGTAGGTGTGAGAGTGCATGGGCCGGTCCCCTAGGTTAGCTGAGTCTGCTTGGGGACCATGATCCTCTGCCCTGGCATGTTTTGAGTTATTCAAACCTATATGTTGCCTCCACCCCCACCCCCGCCACATGCCATGGGAGGTGGGTTCAAAACTGGATGAACATCCTAGTGCATCTTCTTATCAGAGGTAGTATTGGGCAGGAAACCAGCGATCCCGCCCATGGGTGCTGACAGCCCATTGACAGACACAAAGAACCAAAGGCAGAATTGTAAGAGACCAGAGGGAGGGGCAGATGCTCTGGAAGCCCAAGAAAGGCAAGATTGTTTCTAGTTGGAGAAATCAAGAGTAGTCCTCCAGAGAAGGTGGCATTTGAACTAGCCTTGAAGGTAAAGAATAGTATTTTCTTTTTTTTTTTTTTTATAAAAGATGACCGGTAAGGGGATCTTAACCCTTGACTTGGTGTTGTCAGCACCACGCTCAGCCAGTGAGCAAACCGGCCATCCCTATATAGGATCCGAACCCGTGGCCTTGGTGTTATTAGCACCACTCTCTCCCAAGTTAGCCACGGGCCGGCCCTAAAGAAGAGTATTTCCCATTTCACAAAAGAAATATTGATTATTCAGTAGAAAAGAGGAAATAAAAAAAATCAAAGCTCCTTTTCCTCATATTTTATTGACATTGTCAACACAATCATTATTGGTGGCATAATATTCTATAGGCAGATGCTCCATAATTAGTCCTCTATGTTGGAATAATTCATTCCAGGCCTCATGACATTGGCTTGGGACTTGTGGGCTGGGAAGTGGGGTCAGAAGCAACTCTGAAAAAAGACCAGACACAACTCAGGAATCAGTGCTCAAGCCCATCCACTCATTCTTCTGTTCCACAAATGTTCATTAAGGACCCAACACGCACCAGGCCCTGAGGATACAGTGAGTATCAGGACGTGGCTCCAGTCCTGTCGAGTCTAATAGTAAAGGAGTCACAAGTGGAAAGAACTGATCATAGAGCAACAGGTAGAGTGCCACAATAGAGGCACAGTATGTACAAGATGTGGTGATGACATAGAAAGTTGCTGAAGTAGCTGAAGCCTTAGGAGCAGATGAGGATCCAAGCAGAGCCCTGCTCCCGGCAGTGAGAAGGAAAGAGGACTGAAGACACACATCCAAGGACCAGGTCACATGACACTGCTAAGTCCTTCTCTGTCCACAGGCAGAAAGCACATCTCTTAGGCTTCTTGGTGTTCGTTTTTTCTGTTTTCTATTTCAAATATTTCCTTTCTCCCATTTTGGGGGAGACTTTTTATACTGTTTTCCAAAATTTCAACTTGCATGCTTAATTCATTCATTTTATTTTTCTCTCTTTTTGGCACTAAAATCATTTAATGCTTTTAATTTGCCTTTGCATATAGCTTTGGTTGTTAATCCTACTTTTAAAATTATTTTCTGAATAATCCGTTTTATTTTTTATTTACTTCTTGTCCTAAAGATACTTTGAGATGCTGTTTATGTTGTTAAATTTATAAGTGGTGTATTTTATATGATTGTTAGTTGTATTGCATTTTGACCAGAGAATGGCTTCTAGAATTTCTACTTTTCAAAGTTTACCAAAATATTCTCTGTAGTTTAATATTTATTGAATTTTGTCACTGTCCATGAAACTTGAAAAGAAGGTGTACTGTTTGTTTTCAGAGTAAAAAAATTTTTATATGTTCATATCCTCTATGTCCTTATTTATTTTTTGATTACTTGTTCAGAAAATGTGTTAGAGTATTTCCAATAAAACTGTTTCTCATGTTTTTCCTTGTATTACTAAGTATTTCATTTCATAGATCTTTGTTCTTTATTTGACCCATAAGGAATTAAACCCCTTCACTGTTCATTACACCTTTTAGAGAGTGAGGGTAAGAACCCAGGCTCTGGAGTCAAACAGCCTGGGTTAAAATCCCAGATCTGCCATGCATTAGCTTAAATTCCTTACCCATAAAATGGAAGTAATAATATAATGGTTTCTCCCTGGTATAGCTGTTGGATTAAACAAGATGGTGAATGTAAAATATTTAGACTATTGCCTGGCACATGGTAAGTGCTCAATAAAGCCAGAATCAGCTACTGTGATTATTATCATGTTGCCTGGCTGACCAATATTGGCACTGAGACCTCTGGTGTAGAGGGAGAAAAGGTCTTTAGGAACCACCTTCTTTTTTTCTCTATCCAGCACACATCTGGTAAACATAATGCCTCATGTAGAGCATTAGATGTCATTGTGAGTCCAGAGTCCTGAGGCAGGAGCCTTGGGCTGTCCTCCCACCCACAATCAGGCAAGGAGCACACTGAAAACACCACTTCCATGCAGGTGGCCACCACAGCCATCACCATAGCCATGACTGCCACAAAAGCAGCTCAATGCAATAGCAGTAGCCACAGCTACCATGCAGGTGGCCCTCCGGACACTAGACTGCATTGACACCAGGAGAGTCACCAGTGGAGACTAGAAAAAGAAGAGGACATCTATTTTTACCTCAAAGTACTCTCTAGTGTCCCCATGATTTTTCTTTCTATACATTGTATATTTAGGAGAGTGTTGTTTAATTTTCACATATTTGTGAATTTTCTAAATTTCTTTCTGTTATTGTGGTCAAAGAACATATTTTCTATGATCTTAGTCTTTTTAAATGAATTAAGACTTGTTTTATGGCCAAAAATAAAAAAATAAATAAATAAAAAGTCATTACAAAAAACAGAAAGGAAAACAAAGTCAACAGCTTCCCAGCATGGAAAAACACTGAGATACACTTCATTTTTGATGGCAGGTCACATGGGTCAGCCCAGGTACTGGCATGTGAATGATATTAGTGGTACACTCCAGCTTTGCATGAAGGTAAGGGGACAAGGTGGGCTGGGAGCAGAGAGGGAAGCCCAAAGCTTTTGCAAGATGTTGTTTTGAACACTGTGCCCCAGCCAGATCCTCAGATCCCTTTGACCAGCACAGTGAGCCCATATTCTGCATGCTTTTCTGCCTATGGCTTATACCCACAACCCTCAGAGTCTTGCCCCTGGACACTGGAGCCATTTTAACCATGGAAACTTCTATGTCCCTACCCTCTGCCTCTCCCAGGGAGGCTTATACCCCATGATTGGTATGTAAGTACAGTCATGCATCACTTAATGATGGAGATACATTCTGAGAAATGCATTGTTAGGCGACTTCATCATTATGTGAGTGTCACAGAGTGCACTTACTGGAATCTCCATGGTATAGCCTACACCTATGCTAAATGGTATAACCATTATAATCTTATGGGACCACCATTCAGTCTATCATTTATGGAAACATTATACAGCACATCACTATACAAAAGCTCAGCTACTTTGCCCTGAAGTAGGACAAACTCTAAGGTGTTTATACTCCAGAGCTCCTCCCAGGATAAGGCTTAGGCCGGGACTTTATTTAAGGTTGCACACTTGGTAGGCTCCTTTGTGCGCTTGCTATCCTGACTATTTTACTCCCTTATTGGTTTTTCCTGGGAAGACTTCTTTCTTTAATATATTATTTGCACTCTAATCCTTGGCTTAGGGTCAGCTTCTGGGAGAATCCAAGCTAAGACAGACTGTTTTACTCTCTCCTGAAGAGGAGGAATTCTGATATTGAGAGAGTATAGTAGTCAGGACTGTTTTGGTTGCAAGGGATGTAAACCCCCAAATTACTAGCTTAGACAAGAAAGGAATGGGGTGGGGGAGGGGTTTGAAGGATACTGGAGTACCTCAAGTAGTCACAAGAAGGAAAGGAGTTCACCTGAGCTTCAGAGCCATCTGGGATCAGGGCCTTAAATAGAACCTGGGCATCCTCTCCTCAACTCTCTTGATGCTTTATTCATACCTGTTTTATTCTCTGAGAGTGGTATTTCCGTGTAGCTGGAAACAAGGCTACAAACAGAATCTCTACCACATTTTCCTCAGCTCTGCCCCTGATTTGTCCAGTTTGGGACCAAATGATTGGGGCAAAGGAGTCATATAGCACCATTGGGGCCATTGCTGACTAGTGAATATATGCTTCGTGAAGGAGGGGCTGTGGCAAGAAAAAGGAGGGATTCTGGACAGTAAAAACTAATGCCTACCATACAGTTCACTTGGTAAAAAGGGCTGTGAACTTTAAAACACATGATTTACTTGTACACCCATATTCACAGCAGCACTATTCACAAGAACCGAAGGGTGGAAACAAACGTCCATCAACAGATGAATGAATAAACAAAATGTGGTCTATACAAACACACAATGGAATATTATTCAGCCTTAAAAAGGAATAAAATTCTGATGCAAAACACAGATGAGCCTTGAAAACATTATGCTAAGTGAAATAAGCCAGACACAAAATGACAACTATTTTATGATTTCACTTAAATGAGGTAGCTAGAATAAGCAAATTCATAGAGACAGAAACTAGAATAGTGGTTACCAGAGGATAGAAGGAAGGGCTAATGGGGAGTTATTTTTTTAATAGGTATAGAATTTCTGTTTGAGATGATAAAAAGTTCACAAAATAGATAGTGGTGATGGTTGTACAACACTTTGAATATATTCAATATCATTGAATTGTGCCTTTAAAAAGGGTTAAAATTATAAATTTTATGTTATGTATAGCTTATCACAATTTTTTTAAGGCATTGGGTTATCATTCACTTCTGGCCAAAGTGGAATAATGAGGACCAGATTTACCCTTCTGCCTGAGGCAACTTAAAAAAATTCATGAAACAATGGTTTTCAACACCTTGGACATCAGACAGTGAAGAACAGTGATCCCTGGGAGATGGGAGATGGGAATGGATGAGTTCTCAAACAGTCCCAGTCCATTGCATTGGGAGAATTTCCAAGACATAGCACAGAGAAGAAGACATGAGGTAGAGCCCAGCAGGCTCTGAGTTCATAAAATGGAGTTTAGATACCAGGGACACCAAGGCAGCTCAAGTTCACAGGAAAGACTACCAGAAAGTAGAAAGCTGTACAAAGAGTGAATGAACCCTGTAGAGCTGCAGAAAACCCCCTTGAGTATTTAGTGCATGGGTGTGAGGAAAGTACTTGATATCAGAGAAATAACTATCTGAAAGAATTAGACAGAATAGTGCCTGGCATTCATACAGGGCAGGTAATAGTACCTATTTCCCCCATCCAGACTGGAAAAACTCATACTTCATGAAGCAGTGGGTAGAGCTCTCATTCAGGAAGCCCTTGCCTCAGTCTGGGGAACAATTAGCCCTAGACTGAGCACTGCTCTGGATTTGCCTAACAAATCATAAAAGCAACACTTAAAAGAATCAAATTGTTTTCAAGTAATGTAACTATACCCTAGGTTAAATATTTATAAGAATAAAAATATATCCAACAACCAAGAAGGTAAAATTCACAATATCTGGCATTCAATAAAAGATTACCACTCACACAATGGGTCAAGAAAACATGATCGTTGTGAAAATAATAATCGATCAATCTAAAGTGACCCAAAACTGAGAGAGATTTTAAAATTAGAAGTGATGGACATTAAAAGATAAATTCTATATTTTCACAAAACTAAGTAGAGATATAAAGGACATCAAAGAAAAAGACACAAATCATATTTCTAGAGTGGAAACTACTCTCAAAGTCTGACATGAAAAATATGCTACATGGGATTAACACCAGATGACACATTGCAGAAGAAAATATCAGAGAACTTGAAGGCATGACAATAAAAACTATTCAAAATGAAACTCAGAAAGAATAAAAACAAAAAAGTAAAGAACATCGCTGAGCTATGGGACAACTTCAAGTGGTTTAGTATATGGGTAATTAAAGTCTCCCCATACATGCCAGCTCCTGGCCAGGCAGTGGCCTTCACAGAGCTGCTTGACCCCCCTACCCTGCACCAGGCACATCTGTATGCAGCCCAAAAACTTGTCAGGCAATGCACTGCCCCCTGGGAGAGACAACCTCAACTGCATGCCCACTCATGGCTTGATAGTCAGTTGGGCAGTGACTCCATGCCTCAGACTACCAAATAGCCAGTTGGCCCTCTGTACCTGCACACACCTGGCTCAAAAACAAGCCCAGAGTCTCTGACCTAGCAAAACAGAGCCAGTGTTGGCACAAACTCCTGCAGTCTAGGCCACTAAGCCATTTGCAGACATCACTGAGGAAGATTACAACTATAGAAACTGCACAAAGATTATACTACTGAGCCCACCCAACACCAGAGCCTTTGCAACATATCCAAAGGACACCCTGGGACTTGCATACAGTAAAAATTCATTTCTACATAATCTACTTCATAAAATTGGGGAAAACAATTACTCCATTAGATGCACAGATATTGACTTAGGGACATAAGAAGCATGAAAAAGCAAGGAAACATGATACCGCAAAGGAACACAATAAGTCTCCAGTAACAGATGCCAAAGAAATGGATAGTTACAAAATACCTGTAGATGAATTTCAAATGATGATTTTTTTTTTTTAAAGATGACCGGTAAGGGGATCTTAACCCTTGACTTGGTGTTGTCAGCACCACGCTCACCCAGTGAGCTGACCGGCCATCCCTATATGGGATCCGAACCCATGGCCTTGGTGTTATCAGCACCGCACTCTACCAAGTGAGCCATGGGCCAGCCCTCAAATGATGATCTTAAGGAAACTTAATGAGATACAAGAGAACACAGACAAACAATTCAATGAAATCAGAAAAATAATTCATGATCTGAATGAGAAATTAACAGAGAGATAGATGTTTAAAAATTTGAAACCTTGGAGCTGAAGAATTCAATGAATGAAATAAAAAATACAATCGATAGCTCAACAACAGACTAGATCAAGCAGGAGAGAGAATTTCTGAACTTGAAGACAGATCTTTTCAAACTGCCCAGTCTGAGGAAAAAGAAGAAATAAGAATGAAAAAGAATGAAGAAAGTCTATAAGGCTTATGAGACACCATTAAGTGAACAAATGTTTGAATAATAGGTATTCCAGAGGGAGAAGAGATAGAAAAAGACACAGAAACCCTATTTAATGAAACAATAGCTAAAAACTCCACATGTATTAGGAGAGATATGGATATTCAAATTCAGGAAGCTCCAAAGTCCCCCATTAGACTCAACCCAAAAAGAACCTTTCTAAAGCAGATCATAATCAAACTGTCAAAGACAAAGAGAGAATTCTAAAAGATGCAAGGGAAAAACATCAAGTCACATGTAAGGGAATCCACATTAGACTATCAGCAGATTTCTCAACAGAAACCTTGCAGGCCAGAAGAGAATAGGATGATATATTCAAGGTCATGAAAGAAAAAAACTGTCAGCCAAGAATAATTTATTCAGCAAAGCTAGCCTTTAGAAATGAGGGAGAAATAAAGGCCTTCCTAGATAAGCAAAAGCTGAGGAAATTCAATACTAACAGACCAACCCTACAAGAAATATTTAAGAGGAGCTACAACCGGAAATGAAAAGATGATACCTACTATCATGAAAACATGTAAAGTACAAAACTCACCTGTAGAAGCAAATTCATAATTCAAACTCAGAACATCCCAGTGAGGTAATGGTACTATGTAAATCCTTCAATCCTCTAGTATGAAGGTTTAAAATCAAAATGGTCAAAACCAAAACAAACGAAAAAGAAAACCAACTATAATTAGTGGCTAAGGAACATATAAACACAAATGTTAATTAAGGCAACAAAAATATGATTTGCATGTGTGGGTGGGTAAGTCTAGAGTATTTTCATACAACTAAAGTTAAGTTGCTATCAGCTTAAATAGTTTATTGTAATTACAAGATTCTTTACGTTAGCCCCAAAGTAACCACAAAAAAAGAAATTACAGCACACACAGAAATGAGAAAAAGAAAACAAAGCTTAGAACCACAGAAAACCACCAACCCATAGAGGTAAATAACAACAGAAAAAGAAAAGAGCTAAGGCTCTACAAAACAACCAGAAAACAATTAATAAAATGGCAGGAATAAGTTCTTACATATCAGTAATAACCTTGCATGTAAATGGATTAAACTCTCCAATTAAAATATATAGAGTGGCTGAAAGGACTTAAAAAAACAAGACCCCAAAATATGCTGCCTACAAGAGATTCACCTAACTATTAAAGACATAGACTGACAGTGAAGGGCTAGAAAAAGATATTCCAACCAAAAGTGAGCAGGAGTAGCCACACTTATATCAGATAAAATAAACTTTACATCAAAAACTGTAAAAAGAGACAAACAAGGTAATTATATCCTGATGAAGGGATCAATTCAACAAGAGGATATAACAATTTTTAATATATGTGCATCCAACAACAGAGCATCCAGATATGTAAAGCAAATATATTAGACCTAAGGGAGAGATAGATTGCAATTCAATAATAGTAGAGTACTTTAATACCCTGTTTTCAATGAACAGATAATCTAAAAAGAAAATAAACAAAAAAACCTGACTTAAACTGTACCATAGACTAAATGGACCTTACAGACATTTACAGAACATTTCATCCAACAGCTACACATTCTTCTCAGATGCACACGGAATATTCTCCAGGATAGACCCTACATTAGGCCACAGAACAAGTCTACACAAATTTTAAAAGATAGAGATCATATCAAGTATCTTTTCTGACCACAATTGTGTAAAACTAGAAATCAACAACAAGAAAAACTTTGGAACTTTACAAATACAGGAAAATTAAACGTGCTCCTAAACAACCAAATGGCTCATATTAGTCTGTTTCTGTTGCTTATAACACAATGCCTGGAACTGGGTAATTTGTTAGAAACAAAATGTATTGCTCACAGTTTTGGAGGCAGGGAAATCCAAAGTCCGGGGAATGCATCTGCTAAAGGCCTTGTTGGTGGCAGCAGTGACACAGGGCTCTCATATGGCAGAATGGCAGATCAGAGAGAGAGAGACTTCCATGTGCTCTCCTTTTAAAGTCCTCAGAACCATGCCCATTACCAGTATTAAACAACTTGCTATGGCAGTGTCCCCACAACCTAATTGCCTCTTTCAAGGCCCCACCTTTCAATTACCATAATAGGATTTTCCACCCTCAACAGTTACAGCAGGGATTAAGCTTCCCATGACTTTGGGGGGGCCATTCAATCCACTGCCAGGTTAATGAAGAAATTAAAAGGGAAATTTAAAAAATTCCTTGAGACAAATGAAAACAGAAACATATCATACCAAAACCTATGGGATATGGCAAATGCAGTTCAAAGAGAAAAATTTATAGCCATAAATGCCTATATCAAAAAAGAATGATTTTTAGAGGGGAGGAGGATGGGCTGGGGGCTGGGGAAAAAAAAGAATAATTTCTAATAATCAACCTAATGATGTGCCTAAAGGAACTAGAAAAACAATAAACTAAACCCAAAATTGGCAGAAGAAAATAAATAATAAAGCTCAGAGCAGAAATAAATGAAATAGTAACTAAAAAAACCACAAAGGATCATAAGAGACTGTTATGAACAACTACATGACAACAAATCTGGTAACATAGAATAAATTCCTGGGCAAATACAATCTACCAAGATTAAATTACGAAGAAACAGAAAATCTGAACAGACCAATAACAAGTTAGGAAATTGAATCAGTAATACAAATTCTTCCATTAAAGAAAGGCTCAGGACCTGATGACTTCACTACTGAAGATTATTTTGAAATAATCTTTTCAAAAAATTGAGGAGGGAATACTTCCCAACTCATTTTATGAGGCCAGCATTACTCTGATTCCAAAACCAGACAATGACACAAGAAAAAAAGAAAAGTACAGGCCAATTTCCTTGATGAACACAGATGCAAAAATTCTCAACAAGATACTAGTAAACCAAATCCAACAGCACATTAAAAAGATCATTCACTATGATCAAGTGGGATTTATCCCAGGAGTGCAAGGATAGTTTAACATATGCAAATTAATAAATGTGATTCACCCCATTAACAGAAAGACAAAAACCATATGATCATTTCAACTGAAATAATAAAAGCATTTGATAAAATCCAACATTCCTTCATGGTAACAGCTCTTAACAAACTAAGTGTTGAAAATATACCTCAACATAATAAAGGCCATATACAACAAATGAATAGCTAACATCATATTGATTGGTAAAAGCTGAGAGGTTTTACTCTTAGATCAGGAACAAGACAAGGATGCCCACTCTCACCACTTCTTTTTTTTTTTTTGTCTTTTTTCGTGACCAGTGACGGGATCGCAACCCTCGGTGTCGCGCCCGCACTGCGCTCAACCAGTGAGCGGACCGGTCTCTATATGGGATCCGAACCCTCGGCGGGAGCACCGCCCTCTACCGAGTGCGCCACCAAGCCGGCCCTACTCTCACCACTTCTATTCAACATAGTACTGAAGATTGTGCTGATAACACCAGGGTCTATGGTCCAATATCTGTACTGGTCAGCCACCAAAAACAAAAGACAACAACAAAATATATATATTTTATATTTTTTATATACTAAAATCTATACATATAAAACTCAATATATATATAGATAGTTTTATATAGAGAGATTTTAGTTTTATACTTTATATGTGTGTGTGTGTGTGTGTGTGTGTGTGTGTGTGTGTGTGTGTGTATAAAAAACTGGAAATCCTAGCCAGAGCAATTATACAAGAGAAAAAAATAAAAGGCATCCAAATTGGAGAAGAGGAAGTCAAACTGTCCCTGTTTGCCGATGATATGATCTTATATATAAAAAACAATAAAGATTCCACCAAAAAACTGTTAGAACTAATAAATTAGTTCAGTAAAGTTGCAGGGTACTAAATCATAATACAAAAGTCAGTAGCATTTCTATATACTACTAGCAAATAATCTGAAAAAAAATCAAGAAAAAAAGTTCTTTTATAATAACTATTAAAAAAAAAAAGATACCTAGGAATAAACTTAACCAAGGAGGTAAAATACCTCTACAATGAAAACTATAAAACTTTGAAGAAAGAAATTGAAGAAGACATGAATATCCCATATTTATGAATTGGAAGAATTAATATTGTTAAAATGGCTATTCTACCCAAAGCAATCTACAGATATAATTCAATCCCTATCAAAATACTGATGACATTCTTCCCCAAAATAGAAAAAAAAAATCCTAAAATTTACACAAAACCAAAAAAGACCCCAAATAGCCAAGTAATCCTGAGAAAAATTAACAAAGCTGGAGGCATCACACTACCTGACTTCAAATTGTACTTACAAAGCTATAATAACCAAAACTGCATGTTACTGGCATAAAAACAGACACATAAACCAATGGAAGAGAATAGAGAATCCAGAAATAAGTTCACACACCTATAGCCAACTGATCTTTGACAAAGGTGCTGAGAATACATATTGGGGAAAAGACAGTCTCTTTAGTACATGGATCTGGCAAAACCAGATATCCAAATGCAGAAGAATGACACTAGACCTCTACCTTCTCACCACATACAAAAATCAACTCAAAAAGGATTAAAGATTTAAATGTGAAACCCAAAACTATGAAACTACTTCTATAAGACAGGGGGAATGATTTTTTAAATAAGATTTCAAATGCACAAGCAATAAAAGCAAAAATAGACAAGTGGGATTATATCAAACTAAACAGCTTTTGCACATCAAAGGAAACTGTTAACAGAGTGAAGAGATAGTCTACAGAATGGGAGAGAATATTTGTAAACTATGCATCTCATCTGTCAAGGGTAATATCAAGAATATATAACGGACCTCAACAGCAAACAAACAAACAAACAAACAAACAAAAACCCCAATTAAGAAATGGGCAAAGGATCTTAATAGACATTTCTCAAAAGATAACATACGAATGACCAACAGGCATATGAAAAAAATGCTCAACATCACTAATCATCAGGGAAATGCAAATCAAAACAACAATGAGATATCACTTCACTCCAGGTAGAATGGCTACTATGAAAAAGACAAAAGAAACAAGTATTGGTGGAGATGTGGAAAAAAGGGAACACTTGCACACTGTTGACATGAGTGTAAACTAGTACAGCCATTATGGAAAACAGGATTTAGGTTCCTCAAAAAATTAAATATAGAACTACCACATGATTCAGCAATCCCACTACTGGGTATATACCCAGAGGAAATGAAGTCAGTATGTCAAATAGATATCTGAACTCCCATGTTTATTGCAGCACAATTTACAATAGTCAAGATATGGAATCAACCTAAGTGTCCAATAGTGTATGAGTGGATTTTTAAAATGTAGTAGGGCTGGCAGGATAGCTCAGTTGGTACAGGATGGTGCTGATAATACCAAGGTAAAGCGTTCGGATCCTCATACTGCCAGCTGCCAAAAAAAAAAAAAAAAAAAAGTGGTATATACACAATGGAATACTATTTAACCATAAAAAGGAATGAATTGCTGTCACTTGCAGCAACATGGATGGACTTGGAGGCTATTATGTTAAGTGAAGTAAGCCAGGCACAGAAGGACAAATACCATATAATCTCACTCATATGGAGAATTCTTTTTAAGTTGATTCTATAGAGACAGAGAGTAAAACAGTGGTTACCAGGGACTAGAAAGGGGGGGGGGGAAGGAAAAATAGGGAGAGGTTGGCCAATGGGTACAATATTACAATTAGATAGGACGAATAAGTTCTGGTCTTCTATGGCACAGTAGGCATAGTGACTATGGTTAACAGTTAAGTTTTGTATATTACATAATAGCTAGAGGAGAGGCTTTTCAATGTTTTCACAACAAAGAAATGATCAAAGCATGTGGCTATGGTTACATTAACTACCCTGACCCAATCATTATATAACATATATATGTATTGAAACATCAGATTGTACCCCATAATCATGTACAATTATCATGTGTCAATTAAAATAAAAAGAAAAGTCTCTAAGAGAGGATTGGGGATAGAAAAAATTATGAAAATATGGTGGATAAAAAATTTCTGGGCTGGCCCGGTGGCACACCGCTACAGTGCGCCGCTTGCGAGCACGGCGGCGCTCCCGCCAAGGGTTCGGAACCCACATACAGACCGGTTCCCGCTCACTGGCTGAGCAAGGTGCGGGCGCAGCACCGAGGTTTGCGATCCCGTTGCCGGTCCCGGTCTGGTACGGGCACGACACTGAGCGTTGCGATCCATTGCCGGACACGAAAAAAGACAAAAAGGGGAAGAAAAAAAAAATTTCCAAACAAAGTCTTAAATTCAGGAAGCTCAACAATTGTAAACAAAAAATATGAAAAAAGACTACACTAAGATATGTCATAATTAAATTGCTCAAAACCAGTAATAAAGAGAAAATATTAAAAGTAGTGGGGGCTACATATGTTATATACAAAATAACTCCACAAAGATAAGGATGACAAAGAAGGACATTACATATTGATAAAAGATTTAATACAAGAAAAAAATAAAATAATTACAAACATATATTAACCTAATAAAAAAGCCCCAAGATATATGAAGCAAATATTGACAGAATTAAAGGAATAAATATGATTCTACAATAGCAGTTAGAGATAACAATATCCCACTTACAATCCCACAACATAGAAGATCATCAAGGAAATAGAGAATTTAAACAACACTATAAATTAATTAGACCTAACAGATATATGTAGAACACTCCATACAAGAATAGCAAAATACATATTCTTCTCAAGTGCACATGAGCATTCTCTAGATTAGACCCTATGATAGGCCACAAAACAAGTCTTAAAACATTTTAAAAGACTAAATTCATGCAAGATAACTTTTCTGATCACAAAGCAATGAAACAAGATATGAATAACAGAGGTAATACTGAAACATTCACAAGTATGTGGAAATTAAACAACATACTCTTAAATAACCAATGTGTCAAAGAAAGAAACCACAAGGGAAATTAGAAAATAACTTGAGATGAATGAAAATGAAAACAAAAATACCAAAACTTATGGGATACAGCAAAAGCAGTGCTTACAGGGAAATTTAAAGCTACAAATTCATATATATTGTAAAAAAGAAAGATCTCAGATCAATAACTTAACTATACATGTAAAGGAACTAGAAAAAGAAGAGCAAACTGAACTAAAATCCAGCAGATGAAAGAAAATAATACAGATTAGAGATAAATAAAATAGAGAATAGAAAAAATAAAAAAAACAATAGCTGGTTGTTTGAAAAGATCGACAAAATTAACAAAACTTTAGCTACATTAACTAAGAAAGAAAGAGAAGACCCAAATTACTAAAATCCAGAATGAAAGTGGAGACATCACTACTGACTTTACAGAAATAAAAGAGGATTATAAGAATATTATGAACAGTTGTACTCCAACATATTGGATAGCCTAGATGAATTGGAAGAACACAATCTACCTAAACTGACTCAGGAAGGAGTAGGAAAATCTGAATAGAACTATAACTAGTAAGGCAATTGCATCAGTAATCAAAAACACTCAACAAAAACCCAGAATCAGATGACTTCACTGGTGAATTCTACCAAGCATTTAAAGAAATGAATATCAATTTTTCTCAAACTCTTCCAAAATAATTGAAAAGGAGAGAATACTTTATAACTCACTCTATGAAGCTAGCATTACCCTGATACCAATGCCAAACAAAGACTACAAGAAAGGAAAACTACAGACCAATATTCCTTATGAACATAGGTACAAAAATCCTCAACTAAACACTAGCAAATCTAATTCACCAGCATATTAAAAGTGTTACACATCATGACTGATTTAGTTTGGATGTGTTGTCCCCACCAAAACTCATGTGGAAATCTGATCCTGAATGTGGCAGTGTTGGGAGTTGAGTGATGGGGGTGGATCCCTCATGAATGGATTGATGCTCTCCCTAGGTGGGGGGATTAATGAGTGAGTTCTCACTCTATTAGTTCCCATGAGAGCTGGTTGTTTAAAAGACCCTGGCACCACCTTCTCTCTCTCTCTCTCTCTCTCTCTCTCTCTCTCTCTTTCTCTCTCTCTCTCTCTTACTTCCATTCTCCACCTGATCTGCTTGTACCCACTGGCTGCTGCCACTTTCCACCATGAGTAGAAGCAGCCTGATGCCTGTGCCAGATACAGCTGTCCCAGAATCGTAAGCAAAATAAACCTCCCTTCTTTATAAATTACCCAGTCTCTGGTGTTTCTATTATACCAACACAAATGGACTAATAAAATGACCAAGGGGCTTCATTCCTGGAATACAAGGATTTTTTTTTTTTTTTTTTTTTTTGTCCTTTTTGAGACCAGCCGCACCGTGCTCAGCCAGTGAGCACTGTGAGTGCACTGGTCATCCCTATATAGGATCCGAACCCGCTGCGGGAGTGCTGCTGCGCTCCCAGCGTCGCACTCTTCCAAGTGCGCCACGGGCTCAGCCCAACAAGGATTCTTTTCAATGTGAAATCAATATGTGCAATTATTTAATAGAATGAATTAATAGTATATTATTTATGTATTATAAAATTATAAAAAAATTAACATTAGCAGAGTGAAAAAACATTATCATCTTAATTAATGCTGAAAAAGCATTTAACAAAATTCAACACTCATGATAAAAACACTCAAAACACTAGGAATATAAGTAACTTTCCTCAACATGATAAAGTGCGTTTATGAAGCACCCACAGGCAATATCTTACTCAGTGATGAAAGTCTGAAAGCTTTTCCTCTGAGATCAGTAACAAGACAAGGATGTCTGCTTTCACCACTTCTTTTTTTTTTTTAATTTTATTTTGTCGATATACAATGTGGTTGATTATTGTGGCCCATTACCGAAACCTCCCGCCCTTCGCCCTCTACCCCCTCCCACCCAACAATGTCCTTTCTGTTTGCTTGTCGTATCAACTTCAAGGAACTATAGTTGTTATGTCTTCTTCCCCCCACCCCGTTTTTGTGTGTGTGTGTGTGTGTGTGTGTGTGTGTGAATTTATTTATTTATTTTTAGCTCCCACCAATAAGTGAGAACATGTGGTATTTCTCTTTCTGTGCCTGACTTGTTTCACTTAATATAATTCTCTCAAGGTCTATCCATGTTGTTGCAAATGGCAGTATTTCATTCTTTTTTATTGCTGAGTAGTATTCCATTGTGTGGCTATACCACATTTTCTGTATCCACTCATCCAATGATGGACATTTGGGCTGGTTCCAACTCTTGGCTATTGTAAAGAGTGCTGCAATGAACATTGGGGAACAGGTATATCTTCGACTTGATGATTTCCATTCCTCTGGGTATATTCCCAGCAGTGGGATAGCTGGGTCATATGGCAGATCTATCTGCAATTGTTTGAGGAACCTCCATACCATTTTCCATAGAGGCTGCACCATTTTGCCGTACCACCAACAATGTATGAGAGTTCCTTTATATCCAGAATATACAGGAAACTGAAACAACTTTACAGCAAAAAAAACAAGTAACCCAATTAAAAAATGGGCAAAAGAGCTAAGCAGCCATTTCTCTAAGGAAGATATACAAATGCCCAACAGACATATGAAAAAATGCTCCATATCACTCAGCATCTGGGAAATATAAATCAAAACTACACTGAGATACCATCTCACCC
>NW_007726273.1:496125-497527 GCF_000696425.1 Galeopterus variegatus | reverse complement strand
CTCCTACGTTTTCTTTAAGCAGTTTTCTTGTTTCAGGGTGTATATTTAATTGTTTAATCCATTTTGAGTTGACTTTAGTGTATGGTGAAAGGTCTGGGTCTAGTTTTATTCTCCTGCATATTGATATCCAGTTCTCCCAGCACCATTTGCTGAAGAGGCAGTCTCTTTCCCACTGTATAGGCTTGGTGCCTTGTCAAAGATCAGATGGCTGTAGGTGTGTGGGTTGATTTCTGGATTCTCTATTCTATTCCATTGATCTGAGTGTCTGTTTTGGTTACTATAGCTTTGTAATATAATTTAAAGTCAGGTAGTGTTATGCCTCCAGCTTTATTTATTTGCTCAGTGGTGCGTACATATTTATGATTGTTATGTCTTCTTGATGGATCAGTCCTTTTATCATTACGTAGAGTCCCTCATTGTCTCTTTTTATGGTTTTTAGTTTAAAGTCTATTTTGTGAGATATAAGAATAGCTACTCCAGCTCATTTTTCTTTTCTGTTTGCATGGTAAATCTTTTTCCATCCTTTCACTCTTAGTCTATGTGAGTCTTTATGGGTGAGGTGGGTCTCTTGAAGGCAGCATATAGTTGGGTCCTCCATTTTAATCCAGTCCACCAGTCTGCGTCTTTTGATTGGGGAATTTAAGCCTTTTACATTAAGAGTTGTTATTTACAAGTGTTGATTTATTCCAAGCATTTTATTGATTGTTGTTTGGTTGTCTTAGGTGTCTTTTGTTCCTTGCTTTCTGATTTACTGTTTGTTTTCTGTGTTTGTTGGTTCCTTAGGATGTAGATAGCCTTTTTGTTTGTTTGTATTCTCTTCATGTATGCCATTTTTATTATACTAGTGGGTTTTGATTTTTCTTGGGTTTTTATGTGAGTGGTGGTTATTTTTCAGGAACCAAGCCCAGTGCTCCCTTGAGAATTTCTTGTAAGGGTGGTCGTGTGGTGGTGAACTCCCACAGTTTTTGTTTGTCTGAGAAATATACTATTTGTCCTTCATTTCGGAAGGATAGCCTTGTAGGGTAGAGTATTCTTGGTTGACAATTTCTGGCTTTTAGTATTTTGAATATATCATCCCATTCCTTTCTGGCTTTTAGGGTTTGTGATGAAAAGTCTGATGTTAGCTTGATTGGGGCTCCCTTGTAAGTGATTTGATGCTTCTCTCTTGCAGCTCTTAAGATTCTCTCTTTGTCTTTGAATTTTGCCAATTTGACTATAACATGTCTTGGAGAGGACCTTTTTGGTTTGAATACGTTTGGAGATCGTTGAGCTTCCTGGATCTGAAGATTTGTGATTTTTCCTATATCTGAGAAGTTTTCTGCCACTATTTTGTTGAATATGTTTTCAATGCAATCTCCTTTTTCCTCCCCTTCTGGGATACCCATGACTCGGATATTTGAGC
>NW_007726273.1:492718-496108 GCF_000696425.1 Galeopterus variegatus | reverse complement strand
TATCTCATTCAGTTTCCTTAGAATTATCACTCGAAATTCCTTGTCAGTCATTTCAAGGCCTTCTTGTTCTATAGGGTCTAGAGCTTGAGATTTATTATCTTTGGGTGGTGTACTTTCTTGATTTTTCGTATTTCTGGTGTCTTTTCTTTGATATTTATTCATTGTGGCAGGGTTTCACAGACCACCATGGAACTTCCCTGCAGCTCCCAGGGCTCACCCGCGGGTCAAGCTGGAGCAGCTCCGCACTTTCACCACGGGGAAATACAATAGATGGCCGCTCCTCTGGTGGCAGCTGCAGTGGCTGAATCCGCGGCAAAGAGGAAGTGGTATGGTGGTCTCTGTGGAGCCCAGGCACTTCATAGACGCTGCTCCGGCTCTGCGTTGGGCCTCCAACTCCTGACTCGAGGAGTTGGGTTTCTGGTGACTTTGGTTTTTTGATCAGCAGCCTTTTTCTGAGCACCTTCCTTCTTTTTCTTTTCTTCCTGTTTTTCTTTTTCTTTTCTTCCATCAAATGTTCCTCTTCTTGTGTTTCTTGTTCTTCCTCCCTGGGCTCCGTCCCTGGTGGCGGCAGCTCCGTGGGGCTACGGCTGCACAGGGTTTCAGAGACTAGGAAGTCCAAAGTCCAGGGAACACATCTGCTTAGTCTTCATTGGTGGTGGCTTTACAACAATGCAGGAGTTTCACATAGCAGAAAATGGCAAGGCAGTGAGTCGTTACTTTAACAATATTAAGTCTTCCAATCCGTGAACATGGAATGTCTTTCCATTTGTTTAGGTCTTCTTTAATTTCTTTCAACAAATGTTTTTTAGTTTTCTTTCTTTCTTTCTTTCTTTTTGTGGCTGGCCTGTATGGGGATCTGAACTCTCAACCTTGATATTATAACACCAAGATCTAACCAACTGAGCTAACTGGCTATCCCTGTTTTGTAGTTTTCATGGTGCAAGTTGTTGGCCTCTTTATTTAAATTTATTGCTTATATTCTTCTGTAATTGGAATTGTTTTAAATTTTTTTTTAAATTGCTCACTGAAAATATATAGAAATACAACTGATTCTTGTGTGTTAATTTTGTATCCTATAACTTTGCTGAGTTCACTTTTTAACAATAACAATTTCTCTGTGAGTGGATTTTTTTTTTTTTTTTTTTTTGCAGCTGGCTAGCAGGGGTATCTGAACTCTTAACCTTGATGTTACAAGGCTGTGATCAAACCAACTGAGCTTACCTGCCAGCCCCAATTTTTTTAGGGTTTTCTACATAAAAGATGTTGTCTGCAAACAGATAACTTTATTTATTTCCAGTTTGGATGTCATTTATTTTCTTTTCCTGCCTATTTTTTCTGACTAAAACTTCCAGTACTATGTTGAGCAGAAGTGGTGAGGCTGTCTCTGCTTCCACCATCTTGCAATATGAGACCTCTGGGTAACTGTCACCAACACCAGATGGACTTTGGACTTCCCAGCCTCAGAAACTAATTTATATATAAACTTCCGGTCAAGATGGCGAAATAGATGGTCCCTAGCGTCACTATCTCCCACAAATCAACTGATTTAAACTATAAAAACAGGGCCAACCCCGTGGCGCACTCGGGAGAGTGCGGCGCTGAAGCGTGGTGGCGCTCCCGCCGCGGGTTCGGAATCTATATGGGGATGGCCGGTGCGCTCAGTGGCTGAGTACTGTGCGCGTGACACCAAGCCAAGGGTTGCGATCCCCTTACCGGTCACAAAAAGGAAAAAAAAGAAAGAAAATAAGCGGCTTAATTTTGGGCCAACCCTGTGGCGCACTCGGGAGAGTGCGGTGCTGGGAGCACAGTGACGCTCCCTCTGCGGGTTCGGATCCTATATAGGACTGGCCGGTGCATGCACTCACTGGCTGAGCGCAGTGTGGGCAACACCACACCAAGGGTTGCGATCCCCTTACCAGTCACGAAAAAGACAAAAATAAATAGGGGCCGGCCCGGTGGCGCACTGGATAGTGTGCCACTTGGGAAGCGCGACGGCGCTCCCGCCCGAGGGTTCGGATCCCACATACAGACCGGTTCCCGCTCACTGGCTGAGCGAGGCGCGGGAGCAACACCGAGGGTTGCGGTCCCGTTGCCGGTCCCCGGTCCAGTACGGGGACAACACTGAGGGTTGTGATCCATTGCCAGACACGGAAAAAAGACAAAAGACAAAAAAATAATAATAATAAATAAATAAATAAATAAACTATAAAAACATAACATCAAGTGCATATGGAATGGGGAGACATCCAGTGGGGGAGGCAGAAGCTCCGTGGAGACCACATGCCCTGTGGGGCCGCTGTCACACTATCCGACAGATAGGCTTCACCACCGCCACCCGGCTCCATTCCCAGCCCAGCTCAGTGCGCACAGAGTGGGCAGACGTCCAGGGGGGAGGCAGAGGCTCCACAGAAACCACACACCCTGTGGGGCCGCCACTGCATGATCCAGCAGGTAGGCTTCACCACAGGCACCTGGCTCCATTCCCAGCCTGGCCTAGTGTGCTTGGAGCAGG
This sequence comes from Galeopterus variegatus, assembly GCF_000696425.1. Lineage (NCBI taxonomy): Eukaryota > Metazoa > Chordata > Mammalia > Dermoptera > Cynocephalidae > Galeopterus > Galeopterus variegatus. The sequence goes on along the minus strand of NW_007726273.1, from coordinate 493,596 downwards.
GAGACATCCGGCAGGGGAGGCAGGAACCCCACGGGAACCACACTGCTGCCGGGTGATCCAGCAGCCTGGCTCAATGCGTACGGAGCACAGAGATGTCCAGCAAGGGAGATAGAAGCTCTGTAGAGTCCACACACCCTGTGAGGGGACCACCGCCGCGTGATCTAGCAGGAGGTAGCCTTACCACCGCCACCTGGCTCCATCCTAAGCCCGGCCTAGCGTGCACAGAGCAGGGAGACATCCTGCAGGGGAAGGGGAAGCTCTGCAGAGACCACACGCTCTGCGGTGCCTTGGCGCATCCCAGCAGCCTGGGCCAGAGTGCACAGAACAGGGAGAAGTCCAGCACGGGAGGTGGAAGCTCAGCAGAGAACACACACCCTGAGATACCACCCCGTGTTCCAGCAGCCCAGCAGAGTCCAAGCTGACCAGAGAGGTGGCTCCCCAGAGAGGCCCAAGACTTGAGGCAACCACACACACAAGGCACTAGTGGCTGACTGAGTAGTCACTGAGGTAGCCATACCAAATTGGCAACCCCAGCAACATCTTAGTCAGTCAATAGTGTCAAACCTGTGGACTGTGAAACCCCCGCCACAATGAATAAACATCAGAAAAGATAAGATACCAGAAATATGAAAAGAAAAGAAAAGATACCAGAAATATGAAAAATCAAGAAAGTACACCACCAAAGGATAATAACTCTCAAGCTATAGATCCTATAGAACAAGAAGCCCTTGAAATGACTGACAAGGAATTTCGAGTGATAATTCTAAGGAAACTGAATGAGATACAAGAAAACTCAGCTAGACATCATGATGAAATGAGGAAAAGTATACAGGACCTGAAAGAGGAAATGTACAAGGAAATCAATGCCCTGAAAAAAA
>NW_007726273.1:488758-492242 GCF_000696425.1 Galeopterus variegatus | reverse complement strand
CGAGTCGTGGGTATTCCAGAAGGGGAGGAAAAAGGAGATTGCATTGAAAACATATTCAACAATGGCTGGCCTGGTGGCGCACTGGAGAGTGCCATGGCAGCGCTCCCACCGAGGGTTCGGATCCCATGTGGAGACCGGTTCCCGCTCACTGGCTGAGCGCGGCGCGGGCGCGACACCGAGGGTTGCGATCCCGTTGCCGGTCCCCGGTACGGGCATGACACCGAGGGTTGCGATCCCGTTGCCGGTCCCCCGTATGGGCGCGACACCGAGGGTTGCGATCCCGTACCGGTCAGTAAAAAAAAAGACAAAAAGGTAAAAAAAAAAAAGACAAAATAGATAAACTGGACTTCATCAAAATTAAAAACTTTAGTGCATCAAAAGACACTCGCTATCAAGAAAGTGAAAAGACGGGTAAAGAGCCACAAAAAATGTTTACATTGTGTAACGATAAAATAAAAATAAATTTTTAAATGTAAAAATACAATATTACATAGAATAGTAATCAAAAACATGAAATAAAAAGTTAGAAGACAACTCCCTGAATGGGAGAAAATATTTTTCTAATCTTATATTTGGTAAGGGATTAATGTCAGAATATATAAATAACACCCACAACTAAACAACCACAGAACAAACAACCCAATTCCAAAATGGGCAAAGGATTTGAATAGACATTTCTCCCACGGAGACATATAAATGGCCAATAAGCACAGAAAAAGATGTTCAACATCATTAATCATTTGAGGAATGCAAATCAAAACCACATTGAGGTATCACTTCGAGCACTTTGGGATGGCTATTATAAAAACAAAACAAAGAAACCCCCCAAACAAAAATGCAAAAACAAGTGTTAGCAAGGATAGGGATAAATTGGAACCCTCGTACATTGCTGGCAAGAATGTTAAATGGTGGAGCCACTATGGAAAGAAGTTTGGTGGTTCCTCAAAAAAGCTAAACATCTATATGGATCCAACAATTCCACTCCAAAGGAATTAAAAGCAGGGATTAACAGATACTTGTACACCAATGTTCACAGCAGTATTATTCACAATAGCCAACAAGCGGAAACAACCAAGTGTCCATCAACAAGTGAATGGATAAACAAAATGTGGTGTATACACACAGTGGAATATTTTTCAGCCATAAAAAGGAATGAAGTGGGCCGAGCCCGTGGCACACTCGGGAGAGTGCGGCGCTGGGAGTGCCGCAGGTTCGGATCCCATATAGGGATGGCCGGTGTGCCCACTGGCTGAGTGCGGTGCGGCCGGTTTCAAAGAGAACAAAAAAAAAAAAAAGGAATGAAGTTCTGATACATGGTATAACATGGATGGACCTTGAAAACATCATGCTTAGTGAAATAAACCAGACAATGAGAGACAAATGGTGTATAATTCCACTTATATGAGGTACCTAGAATGAGCAAATTCTTAGAGACAGAAAGTAGATTAGAAGTTACCAGTGGGTAACCTATTCCTAAAGGGAGAGGGAAATTGGGAGTTTTTACTTAATGGTTACAGAGTTCATTGGTCCATCTGTCCTGCTATAGGGACTACCTGAGATTGTGTAATTTATAAAGAACAGAAATGTATTTCTCACAGTTCTGGAGGCTGCGAAGTCCAAGATTAAGAAGCCAGCATCTTGTGAGGGATTCTCTCTGCTTGAATGCTATGTCTTCAGAAGGGAAGAACACTTTGTCCTCACATAGCAGAAAGTGGCAGGGAAAAAATGACAAAATCCCTTTTATAAGGGCACCTGATCCCATTCAGGAGGTGGAGGAAGCCCTCAGGACCTAATCACCTCTTAAAGGCACCACCTCTTAATATCATCACATTGGTCATTCAGTTTCAACACCTGAATTTTGGAGAGGACACATTCAAACCATTGCAGAGTTTCTGTCTGGAGGTGATGAAAACGTTTTGGAGATAGTGATGATGGTTGCACAACACCGTGAATGTAATTAATCCCATTAAATTGCACACTGAAAAATAGTTAAAATGGAATATTTTATGTTATATTTTATCACAATTTTTAAAAATTAACAATGTAATATACCAAAAACCATTGAATTGAGTACTTTTGTTTTGTTTTGTTTTGACGGCTAGCTGGTAAAGGGATCTGAACCCTCAGCCTTGGTGATATAACACTGCCCTCTAACCAACTGAGCTAACTGACCAACCCCAGTGAACTTTAAGGTATCACTTTTTCTTTCATGAATCTTGCTTTAGGTGTCAAATCTAAATACTCTTTGTCTTGCCCTTGGTCCTGAACACTTTCCTGTTTTTTTCCTAAAAGTTTTATAGTTTTTACATTTTACATTTAAGTCTGTAATTCATTTTGAGTTCCTTTCCCCCCTCCCCCCCCATTTTGAGTTCATTTTTGTATGAGTTTTGTTTTTGTTTTTTGGATTTTTGTTGGTGCTGGTGGTGGTGGTCCTTGTTGTTTTTTGTTTTTATTTTTGCCTATGGATGTTCAATCACTCCAGCACCATTTCTTGAAAAAGCAACATTGAGTTACTTTTTTTTTTTTTTGTCTTTTTTTTTTCCGTGTCCGGCAACGGATCGCAACCCTCAGTGTTGCCCCCGTACCGGACCGGGGACCGGCAACGGTATTGCAAACCAACATTGAGTTACTTTTGCAACTTTGTAAAAAATTAGTTGGGAATATTTGTGTGGGTCTACTTCTAGGTTTTCTATTCTGTTCCACTATCTATGTATATATCTATCCTTCTGTCAATAGTCTTTTTAATTTTTCTTTTCTTTTCTTTTCTTTTGTGGCTGGTGACAATACAGTCTTGATTACTCTAGCTTCTTTACAATAAGTCTTGAAATCTGGTAATGGATTTATTCCATTTTAGCTTCTTTTTTTTTTTTTTCTTTCTGTCTTTTTTCGTGACCGGCAACGGGATCGCAACCCTCGGTCTTGCGCCCGCACCGCGCTCAGCCAGTGAGTGGGAACCAGTCTCCACATGGGATCTGAACCCTCGGCGGGAGCGCCGCCGCGCTCCCAAGTGGCGCACTCTCCAGTGCGCCACCAGGCCAGCCCTTTAGCTTCTTTTTAAAAATTGTTTTAGCTATTTTATTTCCTTTGCATCTTTTCTTTAAATTTTGGAATAATCTTGTCTATATAAACAAAAAATTTTACTGAAATTTTGATAGAAATTTTATTAAACCTGTATATCAATTTGGAAGAATTGATATATTTACTATGTTGAATGTTCTGATCCATGAACACAGTATGGCACTTTCTCTCTCTCTCTGTCTCTCTCTATAGGTATATTATTTGATTTCTTTCATCAGTGTTGTGTAGTTTTTATCATAGAAGACCTATACATTTTTTTAGGTATACACTTACATATTTCTTTTTTATTGTTTTGTGACATTAAAAATGGTATTGTAATTTTTTTTTTTTGTCTTTTTTTGTCTTTTTTCCGTGTCCAGCAACGGATCGCAACCCTCAGTGTTGCCCCCGTACCGGACCGGGGACC
>NW_007726273.1:464157-488613 GCF_000696425.1 Galeopterus variegatus | reverse complement strand
CCCTCGGATGGGAGCGCCACCGCACTTCCCAAGCGGCGCACTATCCAGTGCGCCACCGGGCCGGCCCCTGTAATTTTAATTTTAGTGTCCACGTGTTCATTGCTACAATATAGAAATACAATTCATTTTTTAAAAGTTTATCTTGGGCCGGCCCTGTGGCGCACTCGGGAGCGTGCCGCGCTTGAGAGCGCAGCGGCGCTCCCGCCGCGGGTTCGGATCCTATATAAGGATGGCCGGCGCGCTCATTGGCTGAGCGCAGTGCGGGCGACACCAAGCCAAGGGTTGTGATCCCCTTACCGGTCACAAAAAAAGACAAAAAAAAAAGTTTATCTTGTATCATGAGACCTTGCTGAACTCACTTATTAGTTCCAGTAGTTTTTTGTAGATTCCTTGATATTTTCTTTGTAGGCAATCATCACATCATCTGAAAGTAGTGACCGTTTTATTTCTTCCTTTCCAGTCTGCATGCCCTTTTTTTCTTTTCTTGCCCTATTGCACTGGCTAGAACTTCCAGTACTTTGTGGAATAAGAGTAATAAGAATAGACATCCTTTAAATTTTATTTTCCAATTGTTGCTAATAATATATAAAATTTACAATTGAAAAAAATAGAATGAAAAAAAATGACTTACTTTTGTATATTGATTTTGTATCCTAGACAGAGCTAAATTTATTAGTTGTAATAGTTGTTTTATAGTTTCCTTAGGGTTTTTCTACATAAATAATCATGTAACCTATAAATGTAGAAAATTTTGTTTCTTCCTTTCTGACCCTTCTGACCCTTTTCTTTTTCTTGCTTTATTGCACTGGCTGAGAACTCCAGTACAATGTTGAATAGAAGTAGCGAGAGTGAACATCCTTGACTTGTTCACAATCTTAGAATGAAAGCATTAAATATTTCATCATTAAGTATGATCTTGGCTGTAGTTTTATTGTATATACCTTTTACGAGATAAAGAAGTTCCATTCTATTGGGTTTTTAACTTTGATTATTGTATTTTTATTTCTAAAAGTTTGATTTGGTTCTTTTTAGATCTGATTGGTCATTTGTTGTTGTTTCCTGCTCCTTGTAAGTATTTTTCAAGCCTATATTTCTTTAAACATATAAATCAGAGATACTTTATTATTAGGGTATAATAATTCCAATATAGGAAATGTTGCAGGTCAGTTTCTGCTTTCTGTTATTTCTCTGTGTGCTTAAATACTTTTGACTGTATATTCTCCTTGAAAACTTATTTGAGGAGATTTGTGTTTGTTTCTGTCAATCACCTAAAGATGGCCAGTCTGCAGGCACTTAAACTAAACTTACAGCTTAAACGTATTTTTCGATTATACAAGCTATGCCATTTAGAGCTGAATATCCAACCCAGGGCTAGTTTGTCATCACAACATCTCAGAAATAGTTTCTTCCCTCTGCTCTGCTTAGAACCAAGGAACTTTCATTGCAATCCTCTGGGATGGCAAGGAACCTGAGCCAGGTTACTCCTGGTTTACTCCTTTTGGGTCCAACCTTCTTTAGGGAGCATATCTTAATCACTGTGCAGACCCAGGGCTTGGACTTCTGTTGTGTGAAGCCTGTTGACATTCACCTGGTTTGGCAAATTCTTTCAGGGTAAAGACAGCTTTGGTGCTCAGGTTCCTCTCTGGGCTCACACTTCCATGTAGCTTTATCCTGATAACTCTTTACTACTTCTTTGCTCCTCAGTACTTTAAAAAAGTTATATACATACATACACACACACATATGCACACACAGATGCATGTATATATGTATATATTGATATATATGTATATGTATGTATATATTCCTGTACCTGCAGTTTTATTGTTTTCAGTGAGTGAATTGGTCTGAATAGCCTATCATATTTACCAGCAAGGGTTCTCTGTTTTCAGGCTTCAAAAATGTTATTATCTCTTGTCAGCTCTCATTTCCTCTCTATTTCTCTTTGTCCTTGTGTATTTAAGCCTCTAAAAAGAAAAAACAAAAAAACTCCTTTACTCTCATTTTAAAGGAGTTTCAGGGGGCCGGCCTGTGGCTCACTCGGGAGAGTGCGGTGCTGATAACACCAAGGCCACGGGTTCGGATCCTTAAAAAAAAAAAAAAAAAGGAGTTTCAGGAAAAGTTAGAAATAAATAAGTGACTTCAAACCACCATATTTAACCAGAAGTCTCTTGTTAATGTCATTGTTACAAATAAAAATGTGAATAAAAGAATAAAAGTCTAGAGGCTGGACAGGACACTTTCCTCTGGTCTTATCACTTGGTGGCTGATTTCCAACCTATGGGAAATACCTGTTCCACAAGATATGCCCTCTACTAGAGAGTAGATGTCCTGCCTCCCTGTCATTCTCCGTTGTCATGGGTGTCCTGGCTGCAGCACACTCTGGCAGCCACAGCGCCCACCACCTTGCCATAATCAAGACTTAAGGGACTGAAGATTGCCTCAGTCGTTCAGATTGAAAAGATTCCCAAGTGATTCTGGTCCCCCTCCCTCATTACAGAATCACTGAGGTCGCTCTCCATCTTGAACAGAGGCGAGGGAAAGCCTTCTTTACCCTGTCGTGTGTTCTAGTCACATCTGTCTCTTACTGAGACACTCTACTTGTAAATACTGTAAATGTTGATTTCCCCGAGGGCCCATACCTGCTCCACCCCCAGCCTTTTCTACCTCAGTGATGGCAACTCCCCTTCAGTTGCTCAGGCCAAACTCCTTAGAGCAATTCTTAATTCATCTCTTTATCTCATACCTCCCCCGCCCCCGTTTGCAATCTTTTGGGAAATCCTGTGGGGTCTATCTTCAAAATATATCTAGAATCTTACCACTTTCACCACCTCCACCACCACTACCCTGGTCCAAACTACCATCACATCCCGTACACTGTGGCGTGTATTACCGCAATGGCCTTGCAGCGGGCGCCCCTGCTTCCATCCTTGCTCCCTTCCATTGCTTCTCAAAACAGCAACCAGAACGATTATTTTAAAATATAGGTGAGGTGATGTCACTCCTCTACTCAAAACGCTGCAATGGCTCCCCATTTCTGCATAAAAGCCAAGCACACAAGACCTTACAGGATCTGCACTCTCTGCCCCCTCCTGGCTCCTCACGCTCTGTCCTCACTCCGGATGCTCCAGCAATATTAGCCCAGCTGTTCTTCAGTAACACCGTCAGCTGTTCCCTCTGCCTGGAATGCTCTTCTCCCAGATAGCCTGTTGGCTAACAGTCTTGACTCCAATTCTTTGTTCAGCTCTCATTCTCGCTGGTGTCTAACCTGGACATATATTCAATGATGAAACTGTGCTTTACCCCCCCCCCCAGACTTGTAACCACCTCCTCCTAACACTCTACATAATGTATTATCTCCCCTTGGTAGAATAGAAGTGTTACCAGGCTGCATACCCAGGTTCTTGACCCATGAAAGAAGAACCTTTCACGGGACCGGCAAAAGGAAAGGAAGAGAGAGAGAGAAAAACGGAACATGATAGGTCTTTATTACCAAGGGAAGGTGTGCAGGGACGCGCCATCGTGCACAGGCATCTCCGGAAACTGTGCTTTCCCCCCCCCCCCCGACTTGTAACCACCTCCTCCTAACACTCTACATAATGTATTATCTCCCCTTGGTAGAATAGAAGTGTTACCAGGCTGCATACCCAGGTTCTTGACCCATGAAAGAAGAACCTTTCACGGGACCGGCAAAAGGAAAGGAAGAGAGAGAGAGAAAAACGGAACATGATAGGTCTTTATTACCAAGGGAAGGTGTGCAGGGACGCGCCATCGTGCACAGGCATCTCCGCCAGAGAGAGACCCACGGCACCCCCGGCCTTCTCCTTCCTCTCTGTCGCACGTGGAAACTCCTAATGGCCTGTCTTCTGCCCCTCCTGTTCCGCCTAGTGCCCAGGCGCTGGCGATCTAGTCTGAATGTTTACAAGCAGCCTCCCCCTGGGCCGTGTCCCTGCTTCCAAAGCTCCAAGAAGGCAGAAATCTTTGACTTGTTCACTGAGCCCGAGCATTTAGAATAGTGCCTGGCAAACTGCAGGCGCCCAATAAATGTTGAATGTGAACATTAAACGCCTGCATGCCTCACAATGCTACCACCGAGAAGTATAACTAACGATATCGGGTGGTGGGCCCCGGGTGCTCTTGGACTCCCATACATTCACCTACACCTCGGAAAGTAGCTGCTTTGAATTAAAAACACCGATTTTTCGGTCCGCCTAAGCCCTTTCTCGGCTCAGCTTCTTGAAAGTATGCGTCCCAAGCTCACCGCATACAACCTGGGCAAGGCCCCATCCAACCAACCTATCAAAATCCGCGTCCTTTTTGCCCCTTCAGGGACCTTGGCTTTCCTAAAAGCAGTGCCAGAAGCGGTGGGTCGCAGCCAATTTACCAGGTGGGCGTTTCCGCTGGGACGGTTGCCTAGGCCACCGCAGCTTCCGCCGCCGAGAGCAAAGGGGAGGGGCGGAGAAGCGGACGTCCCGCCCCTACCACGATGCGCCCTGGGATAGGCTCGCCGCTGCAAGGCCACGCCCCCGGCCGGGCACGTGCAGCGCCCCAACCGGTTGGCTGAGGGGGCCGGGTTCGGAGGAGGACAAGGCAGGGGCGGCTTGCGCCCCCTGGTCGCGGCTTCTTCCCGGGGAGGTGACCCCATTAGCCCGGATACCTGAGGAGTCCTGCCCCGAATGATCGCCCCGGCCCGGCACAGGGAGAGGTGCCTCTGCCCCTGGGGACTACTGCCACCACAGGTTCCCCGGATATTCATTCAGACTGCAGTTGTAGCCTAAAGGTCTGGATCCAGGTCCAGCGAGTTCCGAGAAACCTCAGCCCAGGGCCGGCCCCTCGTCTGAACCGCTGTTGAAAGACTGGACTCACTAGATGATTTCCAAGGAGCCTGCCGTCCGACAGGCTGTATTCTTCATGGAAGTCCTGGGCTTCTCTGGCCATTGGCCTCAAGTGTAAATGAATAGGCATGGGAAGCCTAGAACTGATCCTGGCTCTGGCACTCACTTGTTGGGTGGCCTTGGGCAAGTCACGTCCTGTTTCTGGGCTTGTTTCCTCATCTTACAGTGAAGGGATTGAACTAGATGTCCTCTAAGGTCCCTTCTAGTTCTTCTTATCTATGAAACAGCCTTGATAAGGTGCGTAAAGTTTCTTTATAAATGTTTGACATTGGTATCTTCTCAGCCACCTTCACTTTCTGTACCTAGAAGTTCTAGGAAAGGAGGGGAAAGTCTAAGTTGGCACCTAAAAATAAAATAGGGACTGTGAACATATACTGGCAACAAAGACTGCCTGCAACACAGGAAATGATGCTGGAGAGGATAGTGGAAAGTCCGCTATATTTTAACACCCTAATTTTACAGAAGAGGAAACCTTGAGAAGAGCCAAGTCACAATACGAGGAAGACTGATCCAGGTTTTCTGACTTCGTGATCAGTTCCTTTACTAAGTGTTAGCAAATAGAAGGCATAAATATGTAGAAACAGGGAAAGAAAATTGCCCACAGAAATAAAAGCAAACCATTTAATTTGTAGCACTTCCCACTTTCATTTACTTAAGATTTCTATCCCGCCTACGTTTGGGGTGACTTGCAAAGCAAAAATAAAGCAATAAAAAATAAAACAGAACCAAGTTCCCTCCCTTTTCTGCTTTTGCTTTCTGTCACCCTTGTCCCCTCCAGAGGAGCTTCTCACCTTCTAATGTTCCAAATCCACCTCTAATCTTCAGGGGTCACCCATCCACCTTCAAAAAAAGAATAGAAAAAAGCCAACTAAAGCCAAAAACAACCATGTCATTTATATGAAATATCCAGACTAGGCAAATCTGCAGAGACAGAAAGGACATTAGTGGTTGCCTAGGGGGCTGGGGATGGTGGGGAACAAGAAGTGATTGCTAAGAGACGCAAAGTTTACTTTGGGGTGATCAAAATATTCTAAAGTTGATTATGGTGACAGTTGTACAACTATGTGATACTAAAAATCATTGAATTGTACACTTTAAGTAGATGATGTATATGGTATGTGAATTACATCTCAATAAAGCTGTTACATCAAAAGAGGCATCCCAGGAAGCAAAAGCGAAACAAACCAACACGTGCCTATTTCTTCCCTAGCTTCTGCGGGTCTACATCCTCTCACTCTTGGGAGACCTGGGGTGCTGTTTTGGCCCTTGCAGATGTTTCCTGAATCTTCAAGTGTGTCGCTTCAGGGTCCCCATCTCCTGCTTGGCCACTACCTTCTACTCTGCCTGGCTCCATGTGGTTGAAGGAAGCATGCAAGTTCCCCTGCTTGCCCGCGCACTTGCCTGGGCTGCCATCTCGGTTCCTGGATGGAACTGGGATAGAGAAGGGAAGAATCGAAAGGAAAAGAATAGAATAGAGGTGAGTCTTGTGGGAGACTGGAGAAATGAGAAATTCCCTAGGGCAAAATTGGAAAGAACAAAAGGGAATGTTGAAAAGGAAAAGAACCTTAATCTTTCATGATTTTATTTTTCCTTCTGGACTACTACTTTAAGGATGGGAAATAGTATTTGAGTAGCCTTCTTCATGGTTGTTTTCTTTATGGAGGTGTTCCTAGAGGGAGCATCATTTTAATAGCTTATTCATGCAGTCAGCTATTAAACATCTACTTCCTTTATGTCTTTACTAAAAGTCTACATTTTCAGAAAAGTCTCCCCTGGCTGACCTACCCAAAATGTCACCATCTTCCCTGACCCTAACACTTCCTCTCTCCTTTCCCTGCTTCATTTTTCTCCCTATTTTCTTTATCTATCTTCCTTAGTAGAATTTAACCACTGTAAGGGCCCAAATTTTTGTTTTATAATTTTTATCTGTTTTGTTCACACTGTATCTACAGTGCCTAGGAGAGCCCAGAGTAAGCCCTCAATACGTATCCATTAAATGAATGAATGAATGAATCTACCATGTGGGTACTTTTGTGATAAAGAAGGAAAGTGTTAAAAGAGTGTTTTGTAAACCGGATAGATTTGTGGCTAAAATGCTAGGGAGAAAGCAGTCTTTTTAAAAGAACTCTGGGGGGCAAGGAGAGAAAGTCTAGAATGACATTTGACAGTAAGGGACAAGAGTGATGGACCTATATACCTCACTGTTAACAGTTTTTGCCTGAACCATTTCACATGGAGACACAGGAGAGGGCATGAATGGGATGAATGCTAGACACCCTTCTGACTACCAGGACTGGTTTCTGATCCAAGCTCTAGCCCTCAGTGTCCGTTCAACTTTTCAAAATTACATAACATTTTAAAGCTTCACTTCCATCTTCTGTAAAATAGGATTATAATACCTTCATATTTGTAAATATTCAGTGAGATAAAATATGAAAACATGTCAGTCCCTGGCACCCAGTAAGTGTTCGATAATTATTTTCCTTTCTGTCCTTTCTTTGGGAAGCTACCTCTCCCTCTTGTGATAACCTCCCATGAATACAGGCATGTTATTCAAGAGTTTGAAGCTACATCGTCTGTCAGTTTGATAAAGTTTTGAAGTTTTCTCTTTGGACTTTTTATGGTATCATTGGTTCTGATGACATATTTTAATCCTTTAGGGAGGGAGTTAAAGAAAGATATTACAGAAAACTGGTGAAAAGAAGTTGGGAGTTGGCATTTGCTTTAGGTTTACTATTTGGCACACAACCCAGAACCTGAGTAAGATGACGGCTGAGTCTCTGAGTCCTGTCCAATGTCCCTCTTCAGCCTCAGATGCTTTAAAGGAGCCCAGTGATTCACACAAGCACCCTGGAATCATCCTGCATGGATTTGAAATCCTGGTTCTGCCTGTTACTCTGTGGCCTTACGCAAGTTGCTCAGGCATTGGGACCTCAGCCTTCTCATCTGCCAAGTGGGCATACTCATGGTATTGACCCCACGGCAGTGGTGAGGCTGGAAAGAGCCATGATATGAAGCACTTGGCAAGGGCTTGGCTCAGAGAGCACTTCAGTACCTATTAACCATTGTTATTATTCTAGAGTATAGAATTCAGAATCAGAATCAGTTTGGGTTTTTTGCTCACAAGGTTCCGTAGATACAGCCCGGTCCTAGACACAGCTTTGGCTGAATCTTGGGCAGAGACTCCATGTCGAGGGGTCTGGGAAATGCTCCCAGCTTTCAAGACTGAGTAAGACCTCTGTTCTCTGTTCTGTGGTGCTGCCTCTCCATTCCTCTGTACCACTATGGCTTGGGGGCAGGGTGAGTGTTGCTTCCAGCCATGGGACTGGACTGAAATTCTGTATATATTGCTTGTCTAGGACACCTCCTTGCAGCACGTTTCCTCAGACATCACCAAATGTCTGCTACATGCCAGATACCGTGTTTGTTAGTAGGGCAGTGCAAAGACAGATACGAAGGCATTACAATCTAACTGGGGAGATAGGACACTATGCCATTTACCCAGTTGATGATTATTTATTGACCACCTACCATCTTCAAGGCATTATATAAAACATTGATTTTGGCACAAACATAGAAACCCAGAGGAGGTGTGGTGGTTTGGCCATACCCACTAAATCCAGTGCCTGGTCTCCAAAACTGTTGATGAGATGGATGGATGGGTGGTTAGTTGGTTCGTTGGATGGTTGGTTGTCAGGGAAGGCTTCACAGAGTAGGAGACATAGCCCTGGACTTTGCTGAATAGAATTTACTCACCGGAGAAGATGACACAAAGATAGGGCCCTCGCGTTCACTTGCGAAGCTGTGGGGCAATAAGTCTAGCTGTATGTGAGGGTTCCTGTAGGGCCTGAGTGGAAGACTCAAATAGCTACTGGGTCCAAGAAAAGTAAATGAGTTAAGGAGGCTGGGTGTGTACTCCTTCTCATTTATCTTTCTCATATGCACCCTTCTTGCTCTGCCTTCCACTTGGGCACTTTTGATAGAGACGCAGGTCCTAAAAAACGATTTCTCTATACGTGAAAAACATTGGTGCAAGCATGACAGCTGATCCTTGGGCTCAGAGACAGGGAGGTACTTGGGAGTGGTAGGGACTATGACAAACTGGGGACAAAGACCAGTCTAAAGGGGGTAGTCGCTCCTTAGCTCAAGGCAGTTGTAACATAGGCCAAGTGGTTCCAGCTCTAACTGATGTTTCAAAAGAAGCTAGAAATCTGGGTTGTTGTTTTTTTTAATGAAATCTCCTCATTTAAAAATAAACATCAGCTCAGATTTTAAAAAGAAACTCTGTTGGCCAATTGAAACACATTTTCCAGTTGCATCTGCCAGTCTGTGACCTCTACTTAAGGAACCAAGAGATCAAGTTAGAAAGGTGGGCTGGAGCCAGGTTTCAAATAGCCTTGAACGCCAAGCTAAGGAGTTTTGACTTGAACTTATAGACAGTGAGAAATCATTAAAAGGTTTTGTTTTTGAACAGGGGAGTGGCTTGCTTCGAGGGTTGTGGAGTTGCATATGTAGTAAAGGGAGAGGCGTCAGGATTGCAGGTTACTGCAGTGACAGAGGTTTGTGACAGTGAGGTTGAAAGATGGTGGCAGTAGGACTGGAAAGACAGGTCGGATGAAAAAGACGAAGACCAAAAATATGGTCAGGAGAAGATGCAGAGAGGATGCGGGAAGGGGCAGGAAGGCAGGAGAGAAAGATAACTGAGATTCCAATCTGAGTGAGAGCGAACCAGCAGCAGGAGAAGGGCCGGCCACCCGGGTCTCCGGCCCGCTGAGTGCAGAGAAGCGGCCTAGCGATCCGATCGTCGCCGCAACACGCAGGGGGTGATGCGCCAAGAAGCCCGTCGCCTGGGCGCAGGCCTGGTTCCGCTGCTGGCCGGGTGGCGTTGGACAAGCGCGTTGCTCAGACTTTATAAGCAAGTGGCCTATCACCTGGGGGCTAGCGAGGAGGCGGCCGGGCCGGCGCTGCGGAGGGAGGGTAAGCGAGCGGTTCCCTAGCCGGGGACGGGAGCGGCCTCCACAGGGGACCGGGCGGGCCCTCCGGGACGCGGCGTGCACGACTCCCCGCAGCCCCCGCGCGCCCGGCCCGAACCGGCCCTCCCCTCCCCGGCTCCTGGGCCTCCCTCTTGGGAACTCAGGTGGGCAGGGATGCTTTTCGGGGACCCCTTCCCCTGCTGCCGTCCCCCGCACAGCCCCAGGTGGGCCGGCACGTCGGCGTCCCGGAATCCCCGACACAGGCAGGAAGTGCGGGCGCCTCCCGCCCCGGAGCAGCCTCTCTAGGAGCCCCGGGCTCTGCTCTCAGTGGGAATAACCCCTTCTGCTCCAGCAGGCTAAGGATGGCTGGAGGGATTCGTTTACTTTCTCCCTGAGAAGCGCTGAGTTGTCTGTCTTCAGTGCTGTGCCTCCATCTACAGGGCAGTACCCGACTGCCTGGGTTCATATCGATCGGCACGTTGCTGAGCTCCTGGGACAAGTTACTCAACCTCTCTGAGCCTCTGCTTTCTTATTTGTAAAATAATCGTATCCATCTCAAAGGGCTGCTGTTAAGGATTCAACATGTTACGTGCTTAGAAGAGCGTCTGACAAGAAGTGCTCAATAAATGCCAGATATTATTTTCATTATTTTTACTGCTACAAAAAAACCATTGTAGCAATGGAGGGTCAGGTTTTTTTGTCTTTTGTTTTTAAAGATGACCGGTGGGGGATCTTAACCCTTGACTTGGTGGTGTCAGCATCACGCTCTCCCAAGTGAGCTAACCGGTCATCCCTATATAGGGATCCGAACCCGTGGCCTTGGTGTTATCAGCACCACACTCTCCCGAGTGAGCCACAGGCCAGCCTGGAGGGTCAGTTTTGTGACATGAGACTAGGAACGTGATAGAAATGATAGTAAGAGCTGCTGTTTTATTGAGGACCTTCTAAGAGCTAGGTTCCTTCTATACCTTTTCTCTAAGACCTCAGGGCAATTTCCATTTTATAGATGAAGAACATATGTCACAGTCTGGAAGTCAAGGCCACCTGTTTCCAGGGTGCATGCCTTTCCCTCTCCTCCACACCGCATCTCTGATATGGGAAAGTTTTTCTGGGAATTCCAAACTAAAGCATCAAACCCATGGTGCTTTCCTAGATATGGATATCAAGTTAGTCTAGAGCTGAGGACACTGTGCAAAATCACCTAATTCCTACAGTAGGATAAAAACCGATTGTGAGGGTTGTCCAGTTAGTTCAGTTGGTTAGAGCACAGTGCTGATAACACCAAGGTCAAGGTTTCAGATCCCCAAACTGGCCAGATGCAAAAAAAAAAATTGTGAATGGTGCTGCCCCAGATTGAACACCAACCTTGCTTACAGAAGATCTTGTGACCTTGGAAAAGACGCAAGGTGCAGACAATCAAAGAGAGAAAGGTACTGAGTGTATGTTTGAGGATAAAATAGAACCATGTTTTTATGAGCAACAACAATTACCATCCCGCTTGACCTTTCACACGACTTGTGGAGATGCTGGAAGAGCAGACATCATTCCCTACCAGCCATTTCTTCCTGCTTCTATGGCTCAGGGTCCCTCTGGGCAGTTTGCGCTTGGCTCCAGCATTTAGTACTAAAAGGTCCTTAGAGTTTGTGGAGGCTGAGAGAGCATGGTCAGGCTGTCCTTTCTTTTTATTTCCTGCAGAGTTTGAACCCTAGGGATTTAGCAGGTGGATAGTCATTGAAGAGGCAGGCCCAGGAGAGTGGGGGTGAGGGGTGGGAAGTGAGGAGTTTCTCACCTGCATGCCCTTAACCGTGCTGCTTCCTTCGCTGGATTTAAGCTTTGAGAGGGTGGGACGCTGTCCATCTGGTCATCTCTGCCCCCTACCCTGAGAACAATGTGGGGCTTTCCCAGGACAACTTCACAAGTAAATGGTAGTCAGGACTGGAACTCACATCCCTTGCCTGCTGGTTGCGAGCTTCAGGTTCTTTCTGGAGTACATGGCCAGAGCCATGAGCGTCCCACAGAACGTACCCGTGGGCACGGAGGGGAACATAACTGGGTTTAAAGACCATGCCCACTTTCCCCAGCAAGGAGAATCATGCCCATACCCATACAATGCAGGGTATGTTTTCTAATAAGCTTTCTTTCACATTTTTTCTTTTTCACTTTGCTTTTATATTTTGGAAAAAAAATTCACATGGTTTAAAAAAATTCAGAGTATGTAAAAAGGTAAGTGTGAAAAGCAAGTCTCCCTTCTGCCTCTGCCCACCCCCATCCCATTCCCTCTCCTGAGCTGAACACCATTACCAGTTTCTTGTGTGTCTTCTAGAGATAGTCTATGCAAACATCTTCTAGAAGTCACAAAAGTGATAGAATACTGTAGATACTTGCTTTTCCCCTGGGTTTTTTCACATAATAACCTAGTCTGGAGAATGTTTCATGTCAGAGCATACATATCTGCTTCATTTATTTTCACAGCTGCTGAGTATTCCATTATAGGATAAGCTGTGAGTTATTTAATCAACTCCCCTATGGCGGACTTTTAGGTAATTTTCAGTCTTTTGTTATAAAAACTTTTTGATGACTGTTATTGTGCATACATTTTTGTATGCATGTTTGGCCATGCCTGTAGGATCTAGATATGGAATTGTTGGGTCAGAGGGTGTGTGTGGGCATTTTGAATTTTGATCAGTATAGCCACATTTTTCTGCAAAGAGGCAGTGCAGATGCATGCTCTTATTAATAATGTTTGAAAGTACCTGTTTTTCCACATAGTATATAATCAAACTTTATATCCAATAACCTCTTAGGTCAAAAATGGTATTTCATGATTATTGATTTTTTTGGTTTTGGGGTTTTGTTGGTTTGTTTTTTGGTGGCTGACTGGGAAGAGGATCCAAACCCTTGACTTTGGTGATGCCAGCAGTCATGGTTGTTTTTACTTGCATTACAAGGTCTGTTTTATAACAAACACTGGTAAGCAGAGATTGAAACTTAACATGAGAGGTGTGAAATTTTTAAAAAGCATCATGCTGCTTTGAATTAATTCATGTCTCCTGATCCAACTTGGACGAGCAAAATGAGAAAATGTGTCAGAAAGCGCTCCAACCACCTGCCTCCAAGAGATGCAAAAGACTAGAGTGAACAAATGAATTCCCAATTTTTAAAATCAGGGAAAGCTATTATTGCTACAGACCGAAGGCCAGGAAACTTGATGTTTAACTCAATGGCAATTCTAAATTAGACCATCAAGGGCCGGCCCATGGCTCACTCGGGAAAGTGCGGTGCTGATAACACCAAGGCCGCGGGTTCGGATCCTATATAGGGATGGCCGGTTAGCTCACTGGCTGAGCGTGGTGCTGACAACACCAAGCCAAGGGTTGAGATCCCCTTGCCGGTCATCTTTTTAAAAAAAAATAATAATAATAAATAAATAAATAAATAAATAAATTAGACCATCAAATGGACCACTTGCGAATAGGATGGTATGGTGCGGGGCAGAGTAAAGCCTTGAGCCCTGCAGGACTGTGTGAAATCTCAGCTCTTACTAGCAGGGAGTCCTTGGGCAAGGCACTTACTATATCACTGAATTTCAATTTCTTCAACATAAAATAGGGGCAGCAATAGCCACCTGCCAGAGTGATGGCAAAAACTAAAACGACTCATGTAAAATGCTTGGCACAAAGATGTTAGTTAAAATGGAAGAAAAGAAGTCAAATCCAAGCCCTCTGGGGTTGTAGCCCCTACACCTCCAAGAAAAAGGGAAGACCCGACAGATGACCTGGAGCCAGCATAGCTCGTTTGCCCCTATCCAAGGGGGGCTTGCTCCAAAACTAGTGGGCAGATCCCAAAGGTAAAGAAGCAAACCAGCAAATCCCAAATATAGTCATGTACCACATTAACATGTAGGTCAATGATGGACCACATATACAATGCTGGTCCTATAAGATTATACTACCGTATTTTTACTGTACCTTTTCTATGTTTAGATACACAAATACTTACCATTCTGCTATGATTGCCTACGGTATTCAGTACAATGACATGCTGTATGGGTTTGTAGCCTTGGAGCAATAGGCTATACCATACAAGGGTACTGCAAAAAATTCATAGAATGATTCGTATTACCTTTTAATTCTATTTTCCCCAAACTTTATGAAGTACCCTTGTACAGCCTGGGTGTGTAGTAAGCTGTACCATCTAGGTTTGTGTAAGTACACCCTATGATGTTCACGCGATGCAATCGCCTAACAACGCATTTCTCAGAACACATCCTTGCCATTAAGTGGTGCATGACTGCACTACCCCCTTATAGTATGAAACAAAAACCATCTTCTTACCAGTTGGATATTTTTAGGGCCACCATGTTTCACTCTTTGTGAATGGCCCTGGAGCTGGGAAAGTGGGAGATAGTGTATCTGTCTAGTAAACCCACAAAGCCAAGAGATACATGTTGTGGCTAGTTTTTCTTAGAGTTCACCAGTGCTTAAAATTCGACATTCTATGGAAATGATCGGGATAATCCAAGGCTGGTATATGTGATTTGTAATAGTGGCTTTCAAAGCATGACTGCCAAACCTATTGCTGCTGTAGTGGATCAAATTATGTCCCCCCAAAGTTTTATGTATTAGAAACTTAACCCCCACTGTGACTGTTAAGAGGGTGGAAAATCCTATTATGGTAATTGAAAGGTGGAGCCTTGAAGAGGTGATTGGATTGTAGGACTGTGCATTAGTGAATGGATTAAAAATGGTGGTCAGGAGCATGGTTCTGACGGCTTTAAAAGAGGAGAGTCTGTCTCTCTCTCTCTGCTCTTTCTGCTTCCACCATCTTGCAATGTGAGACCCGTGGGTCACTGTTGCCACCACCAGATGGACTTTGGACTTCCCAGCCTCAGAAACTGTAAGCAAATAAATTTCATTTTCTTTATAAATCACCCAGTTGTAGGCATTTTGTTATAAGCAACATAAACAGACTAATACAGCCACTGGGCTCTACATCATACACCATTGGGGCCTTGTTTTCCCATTTGCCTCTGTGTTGGACTTGGACCAACCAAAACTAGGGCATGAGATTGAGGACATGGCCATCTGCATCACAAAGTAGCATCTTTTTTATTTTTATTATTTTTGTGTGTGTCTGGCTGGCTGGTTTGGGGATCTGAACCTGTGACCTTGGTGTTATAAGGCTGCACTCTAACCAACTAAGCTAACCTGCCCGCCCCAAAATAGCACCTTGATGAGGACCTATAGGAGAACTTTCCCCCAAGCCTCACATGAATTATGTAACCAATATTTGCCTGGACCTCTACAAAGTTCAGCAAATCTGTGACCTACTTTTAGCAATTGTATAAACAAAACTTTATACCATATGTTTTGTGTACCAACACTAGCTTTATGTTATCATTTTCCCCCTTAATTTCCCTTTGCTATTTTCTTTTTGATCTTGTTAATGATACTACTTAGTCAATTGCTACTGCTACTATCACTAACAATGGCCAACAGTTAGTGGCTGTGAGTCTTACTAGATGCCAGGCACCTGTTGTAATATGTTGCTTTATAAATGCCTCAAGTCCTTTTGAAACCAAGCAAGGTATAAAGAAACAAATACAACTCCCTCATCTCCTTTATGGTACCCACTTAGAGGTATCTATTTTTTTTTTTTTTTGTCCTTTTTGAGACCGGCCACACTGCACTCAGCCAGTGAGCGCCGTGAGCGCAGCGGTCATCCCTATATAGGATCCGAAACCGCAGCGGGAGTGCTGCTGCGCTCCCAGCGCCGCACTCTCCCGAGTGTGCCACAGGCTCAGCCCTAGATGTATCTTTTTAATATCCAAAGCCCTATATATTAGAGAAAGGCTGCACATCCTCACTTCATAGTTCTTACAACCTGTGTTTGAAAATAAACAAACCTACCAAGCAAGCAAAACAAAAACCTCTTAGCAGTCAGAAGCCATGAGTTTAGTGATAATAACACTATAAAACTCAACTGCTAAGACCCAAATAAGGTAAGTGGTGATTATAGGAGTCTACAAAGAATAGCAGTACCAGAAAAATCTCATGTCCTTTAGATGAGGGTGCTCCAAACACCTCATAGAGGGGCTGGCCAATTAGCTCAGTTGGTGGAGTGTGATTCTGAAAACACCAAGGTCAAGGGTTTGGGTCTGCATACTGGCTAGGTGCCAAAAAGAAAAAAAAAAAGTTCATGGAAAGATTTGTATTATCTTTGAAATCTATTTTAACATGACCTTTTTGAAGTCCCCTCATATAGTATAAGAACAGTCACTGATGAGGCCTGAGCACTCACTCCATGCCAGGCACTGACCTAAGAGCTTGCATGCATTAATATATTTAATCCTTGTATTAGTCCATTTTGTGTTGCTATAACAGAAATACCTGAGACTGGGTAATTTATAAAGAACAGAGATTTACTTGGCTTACAGTTCTGGCACAGCTGCATCTGGTGCAGGCCTAAGGCTACTTCTACTCATGGCAGAAAGTGGCAGGCAACCAGCAGGTACAAGCAGATCACATGGCGAGAGGAAGCAAGAGAGAGCAGAGAGAGAGACAGACTCTCCTCTTCTTTTAAAGCCCTCAGAACCATGCCCCTGACACCATTTTTAATCCATTCACTACTGTGTGGTCCTACAAACCAATCACCTCTTTAAGGCTTCCCCTTTCAATTACCATAATAGAATTTCCCACCCTCGTAACAGTCACAGTGGGGGCTAAGTTTCTAATACATAAAACTTGGGGGACACAATTCAAGCTTTAGGGAGTTTGGGGGGGGGCATAATTCAACACATTACAATCCTCATGTCCACTTTATAAAGTAGGAACTATTTTCTATGGTTATAGGATTGATAGGTTCACAGGCCAAGGAAATTGTATAGATCAAGTTTATATGGATTTGAGCAAGGCATGTAATAAAATCTTTCCTCACATCCTTTAAACAAGATGGAGAGATATAGGCTAGATGTCCTGCATTGAGAGTCAGCTAATTACAAGATTATGCACCAGCAAAGCCAATGAAATGCTCATATTTAACCCAATATTTATATTTCTAGGACTATATTTTAAATTTGGAAGACATGTATTCCAGAGATGCTCATCAAAATTTTATTTCTAAGGGCCGGCCCGTGGCTCACTTGGGAGAGTGAACCAAGGCCGGCCCGTGGCTCACTCGGTAGAGTGCGGTGCTGATAATACCAAGGCCACAGGTTCGGATCCTATATAGGGATGGCCGGTTTGCTCACTGGCTGAGCGTGGTGCTGACAACACCAAGCCAAGGGTTAAGATCCCCTTACCAGTCATCTTTTAAAAAAAAATAATTTTATTTCTAAAAGCACAAAAATGGAGGTGGTTGTAAATATTCAACAACAGGGAAATGACTTAGCAGAATGTGGTATATGTGGAAAGAACTGTATGCAGCCATTAAATCTATGGCTTTAAAGACAATGACACAACAAAAACTGACAACTGTGTTAAAAAATAAAACTTAGGGGCTGACCCTGTGGCGCACTCAGGAGAGTGTGGTGCTGATAATACCAAGGCCACAGGTTCGGATCCTATATAGGGATGGCCGGTGCGCTCACTGGCTGAGTGCGGTGCGGGCGACACTAAGCCAAGGGTTATGATCCCCTTACCGGTCACAAGAAAAGACCAAAAAAAAAAAAAAACCTTAGAAAAAAATACAGGATATCCCACAATCTGTTTTTTTATTTATCCACACTCTTCCTCGATGGACATTTAGGTTGTTTCCACCTTTTGGCTTCTGTGAGTAGTGTTGCTATGAATCTTCATAAACTAGTTTTTATGTAAATGTCTATTTTCATTTCTCTTGGGTATACAAGTATACCTAGGAGTGGAATTGCTGGGTTGTATGATAATTCTTTTTTTAATTTCTTGACAAATGCTCAACTGTTTTCCATAGCTACCACACCATTTTACATACCCACTAGCAATGTGTGAGGTTTCTAGTTTCTTCACATTTTCACCCAAACTGGTTATTTTCAGGTTTTTACATTTTTTTATCTTATTATAACCATCCTCATGGGTGTGAAGTGGTATCTCATTGTGGTTTTGATTTGCATTTCTCTAGTGATTAATAACATTATGTGTCTTTTTTTTTTTTTTAAAGATGACCGGTAAGGGGATCTTAACCCTTGACTTGGTGTTGTCAGCACCACGCTCAGCCAGTGAGCTAACCGGCCATCCCTATATGGGATCCGAACCCGGGGCCTTGGTGTTATCAGCACCACACTCTCCCAAGTGAGCCACAGGCCGGCCCACATTATGTGTCTTTTTATGTGCTTGTTGGCCATTTATATATCTTCTTTGGAGAACTGTCCATTCAAGTCCTTTGCCTGTTTTTTAATTGGGTTGTCTGTCTTTTTGTTGTTCAGTTGGAAGAGTTCTTTTTTTTTTTTTTCGTGTCCGGCAACGGATCGCAACCCTCAGTGTCGCGCCCGTACCGGACCGGGACCGGCAACGGGATCGCAACCCTCAGTGTTGCACCCGCACCTCGCTCAGCCAGTGAGCGGGAACCGGTCTGTATGTGGGATCCGAACCCTCGGCGGGAGCGCCACCGCACTCCCAAGCGGCGCACTGTAGCAGTGCGCCACCGGGCTGGCCCAGAAGAGTTCTTTATACACTCTGTATACTAGATCCTTGTCAGATATATGATTTGCTAATATTTCCTCCCATTCTGTGGGTTGTTTATATTTTCTTGATAATTTCCTTTGATGTACAAATATTTTTAATTTTTATGAAGTCCATTTTATCAATTTTTTTCTTTCGTTGCTTGTATGTTTGTATCATATCTAAGAAACCATTGCCAAATCCAAATTCCTGAAATTTTACTCCTGTATTTTCTTCTAAAAGTTTTATAGTTTTAGGTCTTAAATTTAGGTCTTTGATATATAATCAGTTAATTTTGCAATGTATCTATTTTTATAATTATAATTTATAACAAGCAATTTTCTATTTATCATACTGTTGTTTAGTTTCCTTCCCAGACAGATTTTTTTTTCAGCTAAGAAAAATGAGTCAATTTGAAGAAAAATATCAAATAACAGTACAGAGAGAACCTGAATGTGGCAAATAGAGTGAGTACAGCAGAATCCCTACAGTCAGACTATGGCAAAGATAAAAGCAGTTATCTACGAGACCTTGTGGTTAGGACTGTGGAAGAGGTAGGATTTGGCTAGAATTTGAACATGGGAATTCCCAAACCTAGAGTCAGAAATCCCAAGACCTCCAGATCCCAAGGTGTTATGGTTGCTTTGTGACCTCAAACATATCTGACCTATCTGAAGTCCTGTTTCCTCACAGGTAAAAAGAGGAATGATAACCAGCCAGCTGCCAAAAAAAAAAAAAGGATGATAATACTGGCCTCTCAAAGGTATCAAGAGAAACAAATGCCTTAATGTGCGTGAAAGTACTTTATAAGTTGTAAAATGTTTAATACCAGGGCCTAGACTTAAATTGGCTGGCATGTGAGCAGGACCCTGAAAGACAGACAAGACCTGCCTCAGTAGAGTGGAGAAGGGGAAGTGTTCTGGAGGAGGTGGAGGGAGGCATGGCTCAGTTAATGGCCCAGAAGCAAGACAGTCCTTACTGGGATGGGGGCGGGGTGGTGTGGAGTGTTTGGTACCATGTAAGAGTGGGGATTACTAGAAGAGCATTGTGCATGGAGGCAGAAAGGTTGTTTTCCAATAGGGCCAGGCCCTCTGGGAGTTTGGACTTCACTGTTTTACAGGCATAATTCTAGGTTCCTTGGGGTATGCCAGTGGTAGAATCAGG
Source organism: Galeopterus variegatus (assembly GCF_000696425.1). Taxonomy (NCBI): domain Eukaryota; kingdom Metazoa; phylum Chordata; class Mammalia; order Dermoptera; family Cynocephalidae; genus Galeopterus; species Galeopterus variegatus. The sequence continues at coordinate 468,948 of NW_007726273.1, read as the reverse complement.
CTTCAAGTGTTTGGAAAGCTTACTGGGTTTTTAAAGAATTTTAACTGTGTGAAAATATAATACTCTCCTCTGTCTGTCTTCAACTTCCTTCCCTACTCTTAGGCTGCAATAGAGCATTTGCTCCCAGGGGTGATCAAAGACCTCTCCAGACAGTTTGCTCCCATGTGTCAAATGTGGGCAGGCAAAAAAATCACCTTTGTCTTAACATGACTTGGATCAGTTCAGATCCGAAAAAGAAATCAAGATGTTGTTTTAATCTCACAATCTTCATTCCTAGCCTTACACTGCAAATATTTACCGTTTTAAAAATATTTTTTGTAGTTGAAAATCCTCAGCAGAACAAAGGGTTACGAAGTTAAGGCTTCCTCCTACCCCAGGTCTTTAGTCCTTCCTCCCCAGAAGCAGCTACTGTTCCCAGGCCCTTTAGTATCCCACCCAAATAGTCAAGATATACACAAAAATGATTCACAGACTCACAGACTCTTAGAGAAAATCTGATCTGACCCTGTCATTTTGCAGATAAGGAAACTGAGACCCAGAAAAGTGACTAGAGTTATTTCAAATCTCACCTTTAAGCAAATATTTGGTTACAAAATTGTATACATATCTTTATTTTATTTGCATTTATCTTTAATTAACATATACATATTTGCTTAATATATACATTTATTTATCCAATTAGATATGGTTTTTAAAAAATATAAAAATTTTATGAATTTCCAAAAATTAAAAACAACAACAGCCCTCTATTGCTAATGAGTACCACGGAGATATTCTGAAGCTTTTAGGAAGATCATGGGGCATCCGATCAATGGGGAGAAATGAAGAGGGATGGAGGTGGGACAACCCATTAGAAAGTCACTACTGTAGGAATGAGGACCTGATGGCTACCGTAGCCTGGGGCTGGGGCAGATGGAAGAGGGTGCCCCATAGGTCTGAGGACCTACTGGTTAGAGGGGGTGCAGAAGAGGGCACCCCCGAGGCCTTGGGGAGCAGGATGACTAGGTATGGTATAGGGAAATGGAGCTGGTGAATTTGGGATGACTGCTGAGTGGAAAGATCTGTTAGGCAAATGGAGAGAAAGAACAAGGCGAGGAAAGGAGTAGGGCCGGCAGCTGGCATCTAAGGAATTTGGAATTGACCATATGGAGGAGGAGACTTTAAAGGAAGAGAATGAAAGGGAAAGACTTAGGTCTCAGCCTTAAGAAATGCAGCAGCCAGGAGGCATCAGGAGGGCTTGGTGTGAGAAGCTCTAGGGAGCTACTGTAGGTTCTTGAGCAGAGGAGTGACTGATCCTAGAATCCCCCAACTCTCAGAGGTGGAAGGGACCTCCCAGGTCCTGGGACCTAGCTCTTGTCCCACACTCCTAAAAAAACAGCCCCCAGCACACCTTGTGGGCATGCATGTCTCCAGGAAAGGAGGCGCCATCCTTCCCTGATGCAGCCTCTAGTTAACTCCCATGCCTGTGGTTAGATAGCTCTCCTGGCACCTCAGGTGGCGCCCTCTATAGTGTCCCCATCCATAAAACAGAGGGTTGGAGTGCATGATCGTGGGCCCCTAAGTGCTCCCAGGTTAAGCATTGCCTGAGTTCTCAGGACATGGTTTTGAGACTCCTTGCTCTCCTGCCTACCAATCTGTGAACTTGGATGAGGAAGAGTGAGGTAGACCTGGCTAGAGCTGGTCAACTCCTGGGAAAGGGAATGGACTCTTTCCAAGTGCTCATACATGCATTATCTCATTTAACCCTCCTGTCCCTTGGGTACCAAGGCTCATCCTCATTCCAAAGAAGAGGAAGTGGAATCTCCAAGAATCTCAGTTGCCCAAGAGCACACCAATGAGGATGGCTTAGGGTTGGACCAGGGTCCACCTCCAGGACCTCACTGTTCTCACGGCCACCTGCACTAAGAGGCCATGTGGGAGGTGGGTGAGCCATGACCAAGAGGAGCATGGCGGTGGTTGTTCATGAAAGGCATGTGTAGGTGGGATCATCTTCATTCTTCTAAGAGTCCCCTGCCAGGAGGGTCACCTTCATGGCCATTACGCCAGCTGAATGTGGGCAGGAGGACATCGCACTGTTGTGCACGATCAGAGCCTCTGTCTCTCTAGGAGCAGGACATTCCCCTGCCAGGAGGGTCACCTTCATGGCCATTACGCCAGCTGAATGTGGGCAGGAGGACATTGCACTGTTGTGCACGATCAGAGCCTCTGTCTCTCTAGGAGCAGGACACCCAAACTGTTCCTGGAGAATGGCTCAGCCCAAATGGGGGCATCCCGCACTTCCCAACTCTGTCTCCGACTCCCAGAGCAAGATGAAGGAGAGAATAGAAGGCTGTGTGCCTGTGGTCCTAGACACACTGAAGCCGATCTGAGCAGCAAGTCGTGGGTAGGAGCCATAGTGGATCTGAAGCCAGTGTGCCTGGGTTTAAATCCAGCTCTGTCACTTCCTATCTGTGTGTAGGTGACTTACCCTGTCTATCCTTGGGAAAATAATAATACTGGTGTCAGGAGTTGTTGTGAAGGTTCAAGGAGTTACTACATACAAACCCTTGAAACAGTGCCTGGCACTTAATAGTACTCACTAAGTGTGGCTATGTCAGAAGACATCATCTTATTACCTTTACTTATTACTCTGGACCTGGGGGCCACAGACTAAAGGGGTACAGACTTAACACCTACAGTTAAATGGGTGTTGGAATGTCAGTAGTGAAGGACCATTAATACAGTGAAACCACCTCTCAACCTCAACGTTGAAGACACTACAGGAGTGATAGGGACTGTGACAAACTGGGAAGTTGGTGCTCTTATAGAAAAGCAAGCTCCTACCCAGCTACAGCCAGTCATTGACATGAAAAGTTGGGTCATGTTGCCACATCTTCGGATTTTCCAAAGAAGCAGGAAATTCAGACTTTTATGTGAAATGTACTGATTTTTTGTTTTGTTCTTTTTCTTTTTTATCTCTATTGAAATATACTGATTTTTAAGTGTGGCAAATAATTTAAAAAGCAAGCAAGAAAACGAAAACTGTGTAAGGCCAAACTAAACACTTCTGTGAACCCCCAGAGTATGTTGCCACCCCAGGGCCAGGCCTTTGCAGCCTCGTCAGCAAATTGAGCACCTACTACGTGCCAGTCACTGTTGCAGGCACTGGGCATAGAGCAGTGAATACAAGAGACAAAGCCCCTGCCCAGGCAGAGCTGACATTAGCACGCGTGTGCACAGGCAGGTACAGTGTGTGGCGGGGCAGGGAGAGACAGATTACAAGCACACATTCTGTTACAGGCTGTAAGAAACAGAGCAGGATAAGGGGGACCAGGAGGGGCCCTGAGGTAAGAGTGAGGGGGCAAAGGTGGTGGGAGCCAGAGACAAGATGGAGCTGTGCCTGGATGGGAAGGTGGGTGGAGGAGACAGTACTGGGAGGTGGACAGAGACTGGACCCAGCCAGACCTCTTCTCCTGGTGGTCACACTCTGTGAACCCCTGATGGGGCCCAAAGGAGCTGTATGCTTTTTAGCAATATCTGCCATTTGGCCCTTGTTCCTACCCTAGCTCTCTGGAGTCTCTGGACAGATAGCCCTTTGTACCTTCTCCTGGGATTCCTTTGTGCCTGTAACCCATATACAACATCCAACTTCTTGAGGGTAGAAAGGCCAATTGTGGTTTAACCCTGAGGTCACCCCACCTCTGTGTTCACACGGTGCCCAGGAACAGTAGGCTGCAACGTACAAATGTGTTGAACTGAAAGAATAACGTGGCCTTAAGAACATGACCTCACTTGTCATGCCTTGGTTTCCTCACCTGTAAAATGGGATAATAATCCTGCCTCACCCGATTGTGGGGAAGAGGAAATGAGATAAAGGCTGTAAAAACTGGGAGACCAGATAACCCGGGCCTTGAGAGACCAGTGTTTCCGGGTTTTTAAAGCTTTCTCCTGCTGCAAGCCAGGTGCCCCCTGAGCTCGTGGAAAAGATGCTCACCCTCATTGGCCAGGGGAACCCCACTGGCTTCTCTCCTGCCACCATGGGCCTCAGTTTTCTCCTCTGAGGGGAGGTGATAGGATAAGAGAGGCCAGAGCACAGCCTGCCACAAATCCTTCCTGGCTGCCCCTGTCCCCTCAGCGCAAACTCTTGTTGCCACGACTTATTTCATTTAAGCCATTTTGCTCCTACCCCAGAACCCAGGCATCCCAGCCCCATCCCAGGGTGAGTCCAGACAAAGGCAGGCCCCAGGGGACCAGCAGCCGCCAAAGCTGAGACTGGCCTTGCCAGGCGCTGGCGGAGCCCCTGGGAGATGGTGAGCCGCCAGAGATCCGGAGACCCTCGGTGGCACCTGGGTTGCCCCAGCTGCCCATCTCACCGGCTCCCACTTGAGGCAGGGAGAGGGGTGTCAGCCTCAGCCACCTCTCTGCTCCCTCAGTCCCCTTTTTCCCAGGCTGTGGGAGGCAAGGGGTTAAATCCCATAGAGCTGATGCTCTGACTCCAGGCTAGAGGGGCCCGGGAAGCTGGGGTCACTTCCTGCTCCGTCCCAGTCACCCTGAACTGGTCCCCGGGTCCTCAGCCTGGAATCACCCCTTGAGGAGGACCCCGGAGCCCTGGCCGTCCAGCCCGCCCCCTGCAGCAGGGCAGTCAAGGGGTTAAATCCCCCGGGGCTGGATTCCGCCTTCCGGCTTTTCCCAGACCCCAGAGCCGTGAGTCGGGGACGCCTGGGTTCCCGGGGGGTGGCCCGGCGCGCCCGGGACGGCCGCCGGGGAACAATGGGCGACAGGCGGGGGCGGCGCGGGCCGGCGCCCCCCGCG
>NW_007726273.1:416268-464147 GCF_000696425.1 Galeopterus variegatus | reverse complement strand
GAAGGAGCGGCGCGGCGGGGGACCCGGAGGCCGGGGGGGGGGGGCGACGCCGGCGTGGCTCGGAAGACGGCCGTAGGGTCACGGCTCGGGGGCAGCGCAAGTCTTGCGCTGGCCGGGCGCTGCCTCCACGTCAGGGTCACCCCGGCGGCTCCCCACACCTCTCCCAGAGGCCGTCCCCTCCTCCTCTCCCTCCGAGGTCCGAGGCTGGCCGGGCGGCTCCCGGCACTTCTTGCCTCCCTCCGATTTTCTTCCCACTTTCATGGTCCCTGTCGGCCTTGTCATTAACCCCTTCCTCTGCCCTGGACTACTGAGTTTGAATTTCTGGGGACAATCAAGGTACATAAGGTCTTACCTGTCCTCCGCAAACACAGCAGGACGGCCTTCCCGGCCTCCTCTAAGCGGACAGGTGTGGAAGTTCCTGCCTCCACCTCCCCAAAGATACAGATGGGGAGGCGGATTCTCAGAGCCTAAGTAGGGGCAGAGATGCAGAGATGCAGAAATGAATGCACTTCCTAAAATCCAACTTCAGTCTCTTCTGTCGCTGTTTGTTCAGCTAGTTGGCCGCTCGCAGGGATCCCTTTCCTCCCTTACACCCTGGGCCCTATGCACACAGTGCCCATCCCACACGGCTGCCCAAAGCCCAGGCCCCACCTCGGGGCTCTCTTCAGGGTCTAAAGGTTGTGGGAAGTCCTCCTCTCAGCACTTTATTCCTGTTGCCCTGTTCCCTCATCCTGGAATCATCTCACTGTCTTTGGAGTGACAGCTGGCTGTGTTGTAAACGGGGGGGGGGGGGGGGGGGGGGGACGACTCCGAACTGTTCCTTTGCTGACATCACCTTGCAAACTGATCTTAAAGGCATTGGACCACGCAGGTTTTCCAGGAGCAAGGGGCATCTCATTCACTCGTCTTTCAGTTCAGCAAAATTTATCGAGCAACCATTATGTGCTAGGCACTGTCCTAGGCATATCTATAACATCAACAAAAACAGAACAAAAGTAGTAGTCTCGGGAGGACGGATAATGAACTGTGGTGGGGAGTACTGTTTCAAGCTCACAGACAGATTGGCAGGCCTAGCCCCTGGGTCCAACCCCTCTTACAGCCAAGGAAACCCCTGGGTCCCAGGAATTTCTCCAGCCCATTCTCATGGCCAGCAGGCTCTGTCTGAGCTTTCCTTGTCACCTGCCTCCTGCCAGCAGCCCACGAGTATGAGTCAGCCCACGACATGATTCCAAGGTCACCTCATGCTCTGAGAGACAGGGTCATGCCAGACACAGAACCCTGCATTTCCCAACCTGTGACCTTGAAGAAGTCTCCCTGGGCATTGATTTACTAATCTGCAAAATGGACAACCTGATTCCTGGGTCTCTTCATGGGGTTGTGGGAGAATCGGGTGAGAGAAATGAGGGCACCATGGCAGGCACTGTGTCTGCTGCAGTTGTCCTCCACACACTTGTGCATTCTTTTCCTTTCCATTTCCCTCTTTCCTTCTCCTGGTGGCTCCTGCAGAAGACCCTTGGGGCTTTAAAACACCCCTCCCCCACCTCTGGCCTGACCCTCTTTCTGTGCTTGGATAACAACAAAGTGCCCCACTCCTTTTGGAGGGCCCCTTAGGGAAACGGGAGTTTTTTTGTTTTTGTTTTTAACCCTTTAAGTTTCCTAAGCAGCCTCAGTTATCTCTGGGGCTCATAAGGTAATAGTTTATTGGTCTCAATTAGTAGCCCCATTAAGAAGGAAAATTAGAGTCTTAATGAGCTTCCTCTGATTAGCGAAATTACAGGTTTCCCAGCCTCTGGGCATCAGAGATGTGGAGTGAGAACCTCCCTCCCCTGTAGGTGTCAGAAACCTCTCCAGCCCCCAGTCTGGGTTCAAAGGGTTATGACTGATGAGTTTTTAATTACACTCTTAAATTCACCTACTTGCTGAGTTGTGATTTTAAGATCTGGAGCAGGAACCAGGCCTGCGGGGGAAGGGGGCCACAGAGAGAACTGGTGCCCAGAAAAAATGGGGTGGTAGGACACTGAAGTTCACATAAGGAGGAATAAGGGTGGGGAGGGGGAAAGTGAAGTTCAGAGGGAGTAAGGAAAAGTGCAAAATCAGCTCCCCTGTGTGCTTATCTCTCTCTTCCTCCTCCCCTCCCCAGGGTCCCTGGAACCCTCTGCAGTGCTGAGCTCTGGGATGGAGCCTGAGACAGCGCTGTGGGGCCCGGATCTGCAGGGTCCTGAACAAAGCCCCAACGATGCTCACAGAGGTGAGGGGCACAAGAAGGGACAGTGGTCCTGACAAGACAGTGGCCCCAGTTCAGGGAGGGGCCCAGACTCTGGGGGAAACCCCGGGGAGGGAAGAGAGACTAGACCCCTATTCTGAAAGGAGATGGGGGCTGGAGACTCCCTTTCTCTCTGTAGGTGCCGAGAGTGGGAACGAAGAGGAGAGCTCTCAGCAGGAAAGTTCTGGGGTGGAGATCATCTTGGGAGATCCAGCTCAGAGTCCAGAATTCAAGGACCCACCAGAGATGCCCCCGGAGAGACCCTCCCAGGATCCCTCAGTCCCCCAGGACCCCCCAATCCCACTGGGTCACTCCAACCCCTTGGACCACCAGACCCCTCTGGACTCCCCAGCCCCCGAGGTAGTCCCTACCCCATCTGACTGGACCAAGGCCTGTGAGGCCAGTTGGCAGTGGGGGACTCTCACCACGTGGAACAGCCCCCCGGGGGTCCCCACCAATGAGCCCAGCCTGCGGGAGCTGGTGCAGGGCCGCCCCTCCGGCGCTGAGAAGCCCTACATCTGCAACGAGTGCGGCAAGAGCTTCAGCCAGTGGTCCAAGCTGCTGCGGCACCAGCGCATCCACACGGGCGAGCGGCCCAACACCTGCTCCGAGTGCGGCAAGAGCTTCACGCAGAGCTCGCACCTGGTGCAGCACCAGCGCACGCACACCGGCGAGAAGCCCTACAAGTGCACCGAGTGCGAGAAGGCCTTCACCCAGAGCACCAACCTCATCAAGCACCAGCGATCGCACACAGGCGAGAAGCCCTACAAGTGCGGCGAGTGCCGGCGGGCTTTCTACCGCAGCTCGGACCTCATTCAGCATCAGGCCACCCACACAGGTGAGAAGCCCTACAAGTGCCCCGAGTGCGGCAAACGCTTCGGCCAGAACCACAACCTCCTCAAGCACCAGAAGATCCACGCAGGCGAGAAGCCCTACCGCTGCACCGAGTGCGGCAAGAGCTTCATCCAGAGCTCAGAGCTGACCCAGCACCAGCGCACGCACACTGGGGAGAAGCCCTACGAGTGCCTCGAATGCGGCAAGAGTTTCGGCCACAGCTCCACCCTCATCAAACACCAGCGGACTCACCTGCGCGAGGACCCCTTCAAGTGTCCCGTGTGCGGCAAAACTTTCACCCTGAGTGCCACGCTGCTGCGGCACCAGCGCACACACACGGGCGAGCGGCCCTACAAGTGCCCCGAGTGCGGCAAGAGCTTCAGCGTCAGCTCCAACCTCATCAACCACCAGCGCATCCACCGGGGCGAGCGGCCCTACATCTGCGCCGACTGCGGCAAGAGCTTCATCATGAGCTCCACCCTCATCCGCCACCAACGCATACACACGGGCGAGAAGCCCTACAAGTGCTCCGACTGCGGCAAGAGCTTCATCCGCAGCTCCCACCTCATCCAGCACCGACGCACCCACACGGGCGAGAAGCCCTACAAGTGCCCTGAGTGCGGCAAGAGCTTCAGCCAGAGCTCGAACCTCATCACCCACGTCCGCACCCACATGGACGAGAACCTCTTTGTGTGCTCGGACTGTGGGAAGGCCTTTCTGGAGGCACACGAGCTGGAGCAGCACCGGGTGATCCATGAGCGGGGGAAGACTCCAGCCCGAAGAGCGCAAGGCGACACCCTGCTGGGGCTTGGGGATCCCGCCCTGCTGACCCCGCCTCCCGGAGCCAAACCACACAAGTGTCTGGTCTGTGGAAAGGGCTTCAATGATGAGGGTATCTTCATGCAGCATCAGAGGATCCATATTGGAGAAAACCCCTACAAACACGCAGACGGTCTCATCGCACACCCAACCCCCAAACCTCCTCAGTTCCGATCCCCGAGGCTCCCTTTTGGAGGGAATTCCTACCCAGGTGCTGGGGAGGGCAGAGCTGACCCCCCAGGACAGCCCTTTAAAATGCCTGATGGTCAGGAGAGCTTCAGCCAAAGGCTGGGGCTGCTCTCTTCCAAGTCCTACATTTGTTCCCACTGTGGAGAAAGCTTCCTGGATCGCTCTGTGCTCCTCCAACATCAGCTCACCCATGGCAACGAAAAGCCCTTTCTCTTTCCTGATTATAGGATTGGCCTAGGGGAAGGGGCAGGGCCCAGTCCCTTCCTAAGTGGAAAGCCCTTTAAATGCCCTGAATGCAAAAAAAGCTTTGGCCTCAGCTCTGAGCTGCTGCTGCACCAGAAAGTCCATGCAGGCGGGAAGTCCCAAAAGAGTCCGGAGCTGGGGAAGAGCTCCTCCGTCCTCCTGGAACACCTCAAGAGCCCCCTAGGGGCCAGACCCTACAGCTGCTCAGATTGTGGGGCCTCCTTCCTTGATCGCCTAGCCCTCGCCAGGCACCAGGAAACCCACACCCAAGAAAAGCCCCCCAGACGCGAGGACCCTATTCCAGAACCAGCCACCCTGTCCACAAGCCAGGAAGGTGAGGGAGAGGCCCCCACCCCCACAGGGAGCAGCAGCCACAAGGAAGGGGAAAGCCCCAAAACCCTCTTGGAAGAAAAGCCCTATTTGTGCCCTGAGTGTGGAGATGGCTTCACAGAAGTCGCAGCCCTACTGCTCCACAGGAGCTGTCACCCAGGTGTCTCCCTTTGAAATGGGTCTGGAGAGACCAGGGGCCTCTCTCTCCTGAGAGGAACACTGGATCACCCAAAAAAATATGTGGGGGGAAAGGACAACCCTATCAGATTATAGAGAAGTGGAGGATAAAGAACCCTGGGGAAAAAAGTGCTTTTCCATCAGTGATGAGAAACCCTATAAAATTGTTGGTGGGAACCACTTATAAGGCAGTAGAGAAAAACTGTCGGGTTAGAAACCCTATAAATATGTAGGAAAAAAAGCCCTTTAAGTCTGTAGCAGAACCCTATAAACCATAGTGGATAAAAGCCCTATTAATTGTAGGATGAGGTCCCAATATGTCTCTAGACAACCCTATAAAACTGTATCAAAATCCTGTAGGGGAAGTGTAGGAAATGCAGCAGTGGCATCAACTTGGGAGGAGTGACCCTCAGAAGGTGCAGAAAACACCTCCCATCCGCTCGTTCCACAGTGTTCTCTCCCCCAGGAGGATGGGAGAGAGCCTCTCTCCCAGCAGCCATGGACAGTTAACACTGAGGAAGATGCTCAGCTGGGTAGTAGTGTGGGAACTGGGTGGAACTGGAAAAGGAAAACAGTACAAAAATAAATGACAAGGAGCTCTCAGACCCACAGAGGAGATAAGACAGACTAGGAAGAGAAAGTCCAGCTCATTGCACTGGTGGTTCCTTGGGGTATGAGGCCAACCTTAGCTGAATTGTGTGTGAGGGGAAGAGGTCTATGGACTCCCTTATCAAAAAGAACCCAAAAATGGGGATGAAAAAAAATTATGTCAGTCCTTTTTAAAGGCTGAAGTTTGGGGTGCATAAAAAACTTTTGAGTGTAAGAATACTGAAAGTCCACCACAAAAGTTAGGGGACAGAGTGGGGGGATTTCTGTTAGGTTTCTTTGAAGGAAGCAAACCCAGGTGGAGAAACTGTTCAGGTGAAACCCACCAAAAACTCCAGGCCAGTTTCTCCCACTTCCAGGAGCTTGTTAATCTGTAAGTGCAAGCAGCTCCCAGCTCAGGCCGCCAGGGTTCTCCCGGAGCCAGGCAGGACTACCCTTTCCCCAGCCAAGCTGGGGACTTGTACTCTGAGAGGCGTCCAGGGAAAGGGTGCCTCCTGCCACATTCTCAGGTCTCACTGTCAGGAGTTTTTCCTGAAATCTAACTGCCACCAGTCCTGCTGCAGTGGCAGCCCGTTCTTCAAATTCTGTCCTCAGTGGAGAGAACTGCTGCTAGTTGACCTCCAAAGAATAAAGCCCATCAGAGACTCAAGGCTTGTGTGTGGTTGTCCTCCCTAGACTTCTCCAAGTCAGTGAGAGCTATGTGTGGGTTCACGGTGGCAACAAGGGACAGCAAGTGGACAGAACAGAAAGCTTTGGTCAGCTAGCAACCTGATTTTAAACCTCAGCCTTTCATCTGAGCTGGTAGCAAGGCTTCCTGCAGGATGAACCTGGCCACATGCAGAGCACCCCCACAGACTGGACATAGGTCTCTACAGCGTCTATGGAGACCTGACCCTTCCTCTCCCTGCTCCCTGGAGCCCTCTGAGGCTGTGATGACCCGACCCAATCCTGGCCTTGGGAAGAGACGGATTCCACCCACTCAGCTTCTCTCTCCTGCTTAGCCAGAACCCTTCAGAGGGAAACGGAAGGATGACAAGCGTTCCCCTGCCAGGCCCCTCTCATCACACACACCACACTGTCACACACTTGCATAAACCAGCCAAACCTGCTCACATCACTGGGCATGTGTAGCAGGGGAGAGACTGTTGCCCTATAATATGGTTGAAGAGAGAAAACGAGAGAGAGAAACATCTGTAACAAGAATCCCACACCCTAACCCTGGAGAGCCTTAAAGAAGGAGAGGACTCTGCTTAGTGCTGGTTCAGAAAGGAAGTGCTCACTGTACTGGTAATGTGCTGTCCTGGAGTGACAGGACTGAGATGCCAGGTGAGGACAGGGGTGACCTGGATTCCTGCGAAGCTGTGGAAGCGACCTAATTTTATTACCTACAAGTTCAAAAGTTGAAAATCTTTTACCCTTCATCTATCCTGCCTCCAAAGGGATGACCCTCACATTTAAAAGGATCAAAATGTAGAACATTGTGGGAGAAGAAACCCAGGCCACTGGTGAGAGTGGAAAGGCAGGTCTTCTATGATTGTGGGGAGGACCTTGCTGACGTCTGCATGAAGCCCTGGCCCATCCAAGCACCAGGCAGAGAAACACTACTGAAAGGGGAGCAGCCTGCCTGCCAATCTCTGTTGGCAGAAATGTCGATAAAGGGGACGCCCCTAAGACTGAGAGAAATCCTCCAAGTCTAAGCAGACTTTTCCTCCTCTAAGATGGTAGCAGAAGGAAACTTAAGTTGTTGAGACAAGCCTTTTGTAAAGCTATAGAAGTAGATTCCCCCAGAAACAAGTCTGAGGAATCTGTCCCCAGAAGAATCTTGGGGAGTAGCTTTCGGGGCTAAGAGGCCAGTCTGGGGGAGGAGGTCAGTGTAGTTGAAAGCCGACTGTAGGCCTATTGAGGACTAGGGTGTAGCATACATAGTAGGATGCTCGCATGTTGTAGGGAGGGTGAGGGCTAAGGGTCTTGGCTCTGGTACTGAGTGGAGGATGTGGACATGATTGGTGGGGTCTGGGGTTTCATAGTAGGAAAGGGACAGAGTCAGAGGCCTCCGGGGTGTAAGCTGTTCTCTCTTGCCCACCTCCCTAAGCTCCTTTAGCCAGGAGCTTTCCTCCCAGAGCAAGCTATGTCTTGGGAAGAACTAAGCAGGGAGGGGGCAGTATCCAGAGTCCCTCCGACCAGCTCAGGCAAAGGCCCAGGGGTTGAGGCACTTGTCCACCAAAACTGAGTCTGGAAGGTGTAACATAGCCAGACCCTCTTACCCAACTTCACACAGACCCCTCACAAGTGCCCCGGTGGAAGAGCCCAACAGACAGGGGTCAGGGAGTCATTGGTGGAAGCAGAAGGGAGAGCAGAAACTGACCTGAGCTTAGGGTGAAACTTGAAACTGCTGTGGATATGGAGGTCAGATGGGAACTCCAAAGAACTGGGCAGGAATCCTGAATGGTGGGGAAACTTGACACCATCACAACCAAGAGGTGGGGTCCCATGACACCACGCTGGAGGTGAGCAGCTCCCAGACTTCTTTGCCCCCATTAGGAAAGCCCCACTCACCCAACTTGTCCCCATGGAGTGAAGCGAGGCCCCGCTTTTGAGTGTTGTGTGTCAATAGCAGTGTTGTGTCTCTGGTGGTCATGTTGATTAGTTGAAGAGAATAAAGGGAATAAGATTCCCCAGGTGTCTTTGTCTTCCCTTTCAGCCCCTACCAGAGCCAGGGCCCATGACTGACCTCAAAAGCTCAGCCGACTCCCAGGCCCATTCTCCACCCAGGGGCCCTAAAGTCCCCATCCAGTGCTTGCTTGTGAGACTGAAGGGTTTATGAAGTTTTAAAATCCATACCCTTGGAGGACTGGGGGAGAAATCTGATGAAATGGTGGCAGAGCCTGGCTTCAACCCCAACAGACATGCTGACTGCTGGGTGAATGCCTGGTGCCTCTGGCACTGACCAGTTCAGGCCCAGCTGTGCAGCCCCAGGCAGGCTTCTCTGGCCACAACACTGCATCTTCCCCAGGGTGCCACAGGGGATGGCTCCTAGGATCTAGCTAGTTCCAGAAGCTCTTCTGGTTCTCATGGGTCCTGGGCCTGGCTCAGCCCCTCCTCTGGACTGTCTCTGAGACCCTGAGGAGAGGTGGGTGGAGACCTGGTTTTCCATCTCACTCTCAGGAGGTCAGCCCATAGGCCCTTACCACGTGGGAATGCTGAGGCTCAGAGAAGGGCTGCTACTTGCCCAAGATCCACAGCAAGACAGTGAGGTAAACTAGCATGACCATGAGCTCAAGCAGGCTCTGCACCCCGCCAAGCCTTTCCTACCCACTTCTGGGCCTGCCTGGGGCTCCGCTGCTCCAAGGAATCCTCAGTGCCAGGCTTGATCTTCTAAGCCTGGGCCTGGCCATGGCCCCGAGTGACTGAGATTAGCGCTTGCTCTAGCCTGTCATCTGCCTCTGTCTCTGTCTCCTGGGGAACTCCTGACCCCGACAGGGAGGTGTCTCCCTATCTTCCCTGTGCCTCTGACACAGACCCCAGGGGAAGGCTCACTGTCTACTTCCTTTTCCCCACCTGGGAAGTGGGTGGGGCGGGCATGAGGGTGGGAGGGATAGGAGGAAGGCCTTGTCTTTCATTGAGACAGAAATGAAGGCTACTCCACATTCCATGTCCCCCACCCTGGGGACACTGAGGTACATGAGAACTAGTCCCAGCATTGGAGGAGTTCTCAGTAAAGTGAGGGGACTACAGGGAAAGAGAAGGCACTGGAGCACAGTGATTGGTTCAGAGATTTAGCAGAAAGGGCTATGGACCTAGAGAAGGTGCTGCCACAGCAGATGGCTGGGAAACTGACTGGAGGGAGTGTCCTGAGGGATGAGGGTTGCAGGAACAGGGATAGTATGTGTAGGGGCCAAGAGTGGGGTGTGGACAGAGGGTGCATAATGGCTGTGTATAGGCTTAGAGCAGAAAACAAGAGAGCAGAGGCCAGAGTGTGGAGCATCTTATCTGAGGAGTGTGGGGACAGGGTGCCACTGGGGGATTTTTAAGATGACATGATCTCCTCCTCCCCACCGTCAACAGTGGTGATTTTCCAGGCCTGGAGCTCAGGAAAAAGAACTGGGCTGGAGGAGTTGGGTCTTAGCAGCGTGGCTGTAGTCATGGCCATGAATGCACGCACGCACCCAGGGAGAGTGGCAAAGTAGAAAAACGAGTGAAAGAAGAGGACCAGCAGAAGCTAGTATGAGAAAAACCAGGAAAATGTAGCACCACAGGACCCAAGGGAAGTTTCCAGAAGAGAGTGGTCAATGTTAAATGCCGACCTTACTATCAATTATGAAGATCCACAAGGAGTTTTTAGTCCCTCTGATATGGAGATTGGCCTTTAGAGAAGATATCTAGGAAAGTGATGTGTGGTTACTTGCTTTTACTTAAGGAGCCCATGCGAAGGTGACTCCCGGGAAGGAGGGCCGTGCTCACAGAGGACTGGCTGACCTCCACCCGCGCCCCGGGCGCAGCGCTCTTCGGAGACCGGGCTTCTCCACGCGCGCAGGTGACCGCGCCTCTATGATGTAATATCCTGCGTTTAACCCACTCTTGCCACCGCTGTTCTCGGCCTCAGCCACTTCCTCGGCAGCCCGATGTCTTCCACCTTCCCGGCCCGTGCCTCCACGAGCGTGCCCACAACCGCCAACCCTGCGCCCGAGGTCACCGCAGCCCGCGCCTCGGTCTCCAGTCCGATCTGGTCCAGCTGCTGCGGCCCCGCCGAAACCCCGGGCGCCAGGTGGGGCCCGAAAGCGGACAAAGCCGCGAGTCCCCGCGAAGGCACGACCGCTGACAGGGCTCCGGGGTCCTGCGGAGGCACGGCTGCTGACAAGCCTGCTGCCGCTACCGTAACCATGGCCCTGGTTCCTGTTCCAGCACCAACCCCGGTCAGCACCGGCGCTGGCGCCAGTCCCAGCACAGCCTCGAAGGCTCGGTCCGTAGCGCCAATAGTGCGCTGAGCCCAGAGGCGCCGCTCGGCATGCGGCATAGTTCCGAGGACCCGGCCAGCCCGCGGCTGAGGCAGGTTGCAATGAAGGAAGTCACCCAACTGAGGTGTCTCGATCTGTGCGTCCGAGGGGTAGGGGCAGGTGAAGCCGTTGAGGAAAGGCCCGCGGGGCTGGGTTCAATACCATCTTTTACCAGTAAACTGGATAACCAGCTCCGGCCTCCTATAACCTTCTCCCATGTGCGAATAGGGACTACACTTCCCAGGATGCAGCCAAGGTTTCCCGGCACCCCAGCAACCAATGCCTGCCGGGGGCGTGGCCAGCCCGGCCGAGGGTCTGCAGCCTCCCTCCAGTACAGGATAGCTCAACTCCAGTGACTAGGACGTGTTGTCCCTGCAGACGCGCTCCCCAACAGGGCCAGTCAGGGATCCCTAATGGCCATGAGAGCTAAGCACAACTTAGCCTTGAGGTGTACAGGAATGGGGTGTCATATTGGCGAAGGCCCCCTCCCAGACACATCAAGCCAGGTAAGTGCTGGATAGGTAGCAGCTAAAAACCGGGACTATATTTAGGGTATGAGGCTTAGCTATTCTGACCTAGGCCAAGGGTTGGATGTTTATTCGTAACAATTAGCCTATACAAGACATTTCTAGAGCAGAGGCTGTGGGTCCAAATAAGCCCCTGCACCTGTTAGCAGCTCCACTTCCCAGGCCTCTCTGGGTGCTGCCTTCACAGCCCAAGCCTTTGCTTGGGCTGGCAGCACAGGAGGCATTGTAGGGACAGGCTCAGTCACAGGGTGTTGGGTGAAGCTCTTCTACCTGGAATGATCGGAAGTTGGCCCAGTGGCTGGGGCTGGTCTGTCCCTTCCTCTCCTGGGAAGTTCCACCTCCACTGCAGTTAAGGCCACCAGGATGAAAGCAGGATTAGTGCCAGGGATCCAGTGGAGCCTTGGGATGCATGAGGTGGGGATAAGTGGACACAGAGATTGGGGAGGGGCCTGATTAGAAACTGATGATCTTGGTTCTGTATTCCTAAGATGAGGATGGTGACTGCAACTATACAGCTTCCCAGAGGAAGCAGGTGGTGCCCCCCAGGGGGTATCTCCTTCAGCCCTTAGCACATGAGCCAGACCTAAGTGTCTACGGTAGGCCACAGGACAGAAGCCTTGCCCAGGCCTGGGGGGGTGGGGGCAGGTGAAGAAAATCTACCTGGGCCCCAGGGCCCAGTCAGCAAGAAGCTGAGGACCTGGCTCAGCCCTGATCCTCACTTCTGGGTATGTAGGCAGGTAGTTAGCCTCCTTTTGTGTGGGAGTTCACAGCCTGGGGAATATCCCCTTAGGGATAGGATGGGTCCACGGAGACAGGAGGAGAAAGGTTGGGGCCAGCTTCTGGGAAGCTCAGTTGAGTGCTCTGGGCCCATTGGCCTCCCATGGCAGACCTTTCCTATAGGGGTGGGTGTCCCCTAGCACACAGCTCTGACCTTCAGGAAAAGATGGAACTGGGCTTGGCTGATCCCACTCCCACTAGCATGTACCAGAGCCCCCAAACCAACTAGGAGGGCCGGGGCTGGGCACATGGGGTCCAGAATGGAGGATAGGGCCACTGGACCTGGAGTAGGAAGGGGCTGGGGGCACAGCCCCCAGGGTCCATGGGTGATCCAAAGTCCCTGAGTTTCGGGTTCAGCTGATGTAGACACGGTGGAAGTCATGGGCACCAAAGGCTGCGTTGCACTTGGGGCACTTCCTCTGGCGGGCCTCATAGCGGCCCCGCACACACTCGAAGCAGAAAACGTGGAAGCACTTGGTAAGGACTGCATCCTTCTTGCGGGTGTTACAGCAAGGGCAGGTCAACCGCGCCTGGGCCGGGCAAAGGCATCAGCTTGGGAACAACTCTAACAGTGCCCACACCCCAAGCTGACAGCATGAGGTGGTCCAGGCTAAGCCCCCCACACAGCGGACTGTATCTAATCCTCGCCATAACCCTGGCAGGTGGGGACGAGAACACTATGTATGAGGAAAAAGTCTCAAAGCCACAAGAGAAAGTAGCAGGTTCTGGATTCTAACCAGGGCAGTGATGACATCACCTGTTCCCTCTCAAGGACAAAGACACACAGGCACAGCCTGGACTCTTCCATCCTGGAACTTCACCTCTTGCCCCACTGGCTGTCTCTGGCAAAACCCCAATCCTGTCTAACTTCTCTTCATCTGCACCTGCTAAGTCACAGCTGGGCATGGCAGTGCCACTAGAAATCTGCTATCTCTACCCTCAACTGGGTCCAGCCCTGGTACTACTGCCCAGAGACTCTGCTGTGGGTCCTGCCTTAGCCTGAGACCTCCCATCTGCCACCAGGAGAGTCTTGCCTCAAGACAGGAATTGCCTCAATTTAGCACTTCCCAACATTCCTCTTCTGGCCTGCCTGAAATCCCAGCCAGCCGGCCACCTTAGCAACCTCCTCAGCATCCATCGCTCTTCCCTTTCTCAGGACCCAATCCTCTGCACAGGCTCTAAAGTCTGTCTCTTCTTTACCTCATGGCTGCCTCCTGCTGCCTCTGCCCCTTCAAGACCCACTTGCTTCAAAGGGCTGTCTGATTACTGACTCACCCTCACCCCTCCACACTGAAGTGGTGAGAGTACCAGTGATCTGACCTCCATCCTCACCCCTGCCCAAGAACCATTCCCACCAAGACTGCTGAGTCCAGGGGGCATCTCTCATAGCTCAGTCCATCTTCCTTCTTCTCCACCAAGTCCCCTGCTCGCTCTCCTTCTTCACAGCCCACAGGCTTCCTCTGCCCATTGCTTAAGGTTTGAGTTTCCTAAGGGAAAGATGACCCCTGACCCTTCTCATGCCACAGACCCTCCTGGGTGACCACAGTTGTACGTGGCTTCCACCTCTGCTGGCACTTCCCAAGCCCCTGTTCTCCAGCCCAGCCCTTTGCCTTGAGTACCTCCCCAGACAGTCTCCCGCCAAGTACCATGAGCACCTCATTCTCAACATCAATGCACTTCTACCAAAACCTGCTCTTCCAAAGTCTTCCAAACCCACTAAATGGTACTTGTCATCAACCTAGTTTCCCAAAACAGGACCCCAGGAGTCCTCCTCAGTATTTCCACTTCCCTCACTCCATGCGTTTGATCCATCCCTGAGTCCAAGCAATTCTGTCTCCACAGTATCTCTTGAGCCAATCTATTTATCTCCAATACTCTATTTTTGCCTCAATGTCTGCAATCGCTTAACAATTTCCCTACTTCTAGTCTTCACCACTTCCAGCCCAAATCCAACAGCAGATCTGACCACGTCATTCTATTTAAACCCTTCGATGTCTCCACACCACCTACGGGATAAGCTGAGCTGCTCAACCTGGCTTACCACACCCTTCAGGATCTGATCCTGCACCACCTCTCCACATTCTCTCCTTCACCTCCAACATCCAGCTCTGTCCCTCCAGCATACCTCTTTCAGCTCAGGACCTCACCGCCTGCCTTCCCCTTTGCCTGAACCCTCCCATCATTCCTCATGGCCAACCCTGACTCACTCCTCAGTGAGTCACCCCCTCACCCCTTGGGTGACATTCCTTCCAAGAAGCCTGCTGACCCCCAGAGCTGATTTAAGGGCTTTCCATGAGTTTCCACAGCACCTCTGGCCTCTCCCATCCTGGGATGGAAGAATTCCTTGGCTGCCTCCCCCAAGTGACTGTCAGTTTCAAGAGATTGAGACCAGATCTAGTTCTTAGCTCTCCCATACCCAGCCAGGCACTGTACCCGGCATATGGCATGTATACAACAGACAGACAGTTGTCTGACTCTACAACCAGTGTTCTGCCCACTTATTGCTGTCCTACCTTATTTCCAGGGTCCCAGACTACCCACTACAGCTCTCGTCAACCCCTCATCTAAAATTCCTAGGTTGATGGGCCACAATTCAGCCCCACAGCCCCACCTTGTACTCCTTGATCTCCTCCTGGAGGATTTCGTCAGCGTCTGCATAAACCTCCACTTTCCTCTGCTTCTCCAGCTTGCGCCGCAGCCGTGAAATGTCCTCCTGGGGCAAGAGAGAGGCTAAGCTAAGTGCAAGGGTCCTCACCTTTGAAATGCTTGCCCCCAGGCCACATGGGTGACCCTGGCCCACCCAGCAATCCCCCCACACACCTGAGCCCTCTTGAGGTTGAAGCTTTCTTTCTCGCGAGCAGCCCGGCTCTCTGCCAGGCAGGGCTGGATCTCCCGCAGACGAGTCTGTACATGCTCCAGCTGCACCTTAAGGTCCTCAGCCAGCTGGGCTGCTTCCACAGCCTGAGGTGGTAGGACAGGAAGGAGGGGGACTCAAGCATGTGGAGCCATGGTCTACTGGTGCTTGTCTCAAATGTTCCAGTGACACCTGCAAGGAGCTGGTCCTGCCTCCTGACCCCTCAAGCCCTCACCTCCCTACTCTCCCTCCCGTTCCTGACACTTTCAGTCCCTCACCTGCATGATGCTCCCTCTAGTTTTTGAGCCTTCACTGGCACTTCTCTCTGCTCCCCTCAACTCCCCCAACACACATGCAGCTCCCTCAGGTCTCAGCTCACGTCCCCTCCTATTTCTCTTTTACAGCACCTTAGTTTCCTTCATAATACTTACTGTGACCTTAATAGCATTTCCTTATTTGTGGGTTTACTGGCTTGCTATCTGTCCCTCAAGACTGGAAGTTCCAGCCTTGACTGGAAGGCAGGGACCCTCTTGTTCCCACTGTCTCTGCAGTGATCAGCATAAGGCCTAGTACATAGCAGGGGCGTAAAAAATACTGCTTAAATGAACTAACTGGCGTAGAAAAGAGCCCAATAGAGGAAATAAAATGAAAATCAATGTTAACCTTAAGCCTTTACCATAAGCTAGATATTTCTTATGTTTAATACAATTATACGATCGGGACCACCAACCCCACTTTATAGCTAACCAGTGAGTAGTGAAGACGCGGGTCCTACAGCCAAGGAGACTTGGACCCAAATCCCAGCTCCATTCTTTCCTGAGCAAATCAATTGACCTCCCTGAGCCTTAGTTTCCTCGCATATAAAATAGGGATAATAACAAAAACTATCTTAGTTCGTTGAGACTGAAACGTGACCAAGCATGTCAAGTCCTTGGCACAGGGTCTGGCACATAGTAAACATCTGGTACATGTGAACTGCCCCTGAGAAGCAGCAAAGCGGGTCTCGCCCGGGGCCACCCGTGTAGGTCGCTTCCCCTCGGGCCAGCCGCACCTTCCTCTTATTGAGCTCCAGGGCTTGGCTGCGCAGCGTCAGCTCCTTCTCCACACCACCAAGGCTGCCCTGCAAGGCCCGTTCCTTGTCCTCCAGCTTCTGAACGGTCAACAGCTGGGCATCCACCTGAGGGTGTGACAGACTCAGTGCTGCGAGCCACCTCTCAGCTCCCCCTGCAAGACTGGATGGCCCTACCTGTGACTTGAGGCCAAGAACTTGCTCGCCCAGCTCATCCTTCTCCTCCCGCAGCAGCTTGTGAATCTGGTTGGCTTTGATGCGCTCTGACATCAGCTTAAAGTTGGCATCGTCCTTTTCCCGTAACTGCTGTAACAGCCGCCCATTCTGCTCCTGCATGTCCTCAAAAGCCTGACCTGTCACATCCATCTCTGACAGGAGAGCTTCCTCCTCCTGCATCAAGTGGGCAGGGACAAGATAGAACATGGTAGGTGGATGGGATGGCCATGTGGGAACGACAAGAAAATGTGGCAAAGCAAACAACCACAGAGTGGACCTAGGCCGGCTAGGTGCCACATCTACTAGAGGCACCCAACAGCAAGTTAAGGGAATTCCAGTATTCAGATGCAAGGGGACCCTAAGGGGGTTGCACCTGCTTGGTGGCACCCAACTTGCGCTGCAGGTGTTCTATCTGCTCCTCTGCCTGCCGAATGCGCCGCAAGGCATCCTCATCAGCAATCTTCTTGCTCTCCCTTCGATCTCTCTCCTCCAATTCCCGGATACGGCTCCGTAGCTCATCAACCTACAGCCACAGGCAGGAGGGAGTTCTCTTGCCAATGCTTCCTGCTAACTTAGGGCTCTGCTCTGGTCAGAAGCCCCTGGGCAGCCTCTCTGCATGCACCGCAAGCCCTGCCTGCCCTCACCTCAGCCTTGGCCTTGCGTTCAGCTGCCATGAGCTGCACTTTATCCCGCTGCTCCTTGGGCGCTGACTTGTACATGTCCAGCAGCAGTTTCATCTCCTTCTGGCTTTCCTGGGCCTTCCTGGGGGAGGAGGGTACAGGAGGAAAGCTTGGTGAGTTGGGCTGGAGGCCACTTGGCAGGGGTAGGAAGAAAACAGGAATAGGGCCTCACTTGAGCTCTGCTCGGAGACCCTTAAGGAGTTCCGACTCCTTCCTCTTGGCCTCCTCCACCTTGGCCTTCTCCCGATCAACCCTTGAGAGAGCCGAGGCTACAGGTGGGGGTCCCACACCAGGCCCTTCCCGTTCCCGAAGCTCCCGCTTAGGCCTGGCCTCAGGTTCTCGGCCCCGGGAGGAGGGGCCCTGGGCCCCAGGGATTAGGGCTTGGGCATCCTCTTCAGAGGGGACCAGCTCCTCCTTCTTCACTGAGCAGGTAGCAGTGGTAGTGCCAGGCACAGAAGCCATCTCCTTTCTGCTGTCAGGAGTACCAACAGGGCCTGTCCCGCTCTCTTCTTTCCCTGGGGCTGGGGCACTGAAGCCAGAGTCTTCTGGGTGGCCCACACTGGGGATGGAGTGGGTAGAGCCACTGGCCTGGGCCCGGAGCTGCAGAGACAGAGAGGAACAGGGATGAGAGGAGATGGTGCTCACTGGGGTTAAACCAAGACTTTTCCCAGGCAGCTCCCTCCTCACCTTGCCAATCTCAGCCTGCACCTCTCGAAGCTTCCTCTTGTATCGCTGGGCATCCCCCTTGAGCTGGTGGTTGTGATTCTGGAGGCTGCTAATCAGGTGGCGCATCTCTCGGTTGATGGGCCCTGGGAGGAGGGTCCAGAAGTAAGGGTGTTGGACTGGTCCCTGAATTAGGGCCCCAACCCTTCAGTGGAGAAAGAGGCTAAGCCAGAGCCATCACTCCCATTAAACGAATGTCAGTTTCTCAGTTACATTTCCCTGGCCTCCACATCTAAAATTGCAACACCCTTTCTTATGATACTTCCTGTCTTCCTTTTCTGCTTTACTTTTCTTAGTATATATATATTACTACCTAACATACACGTACTATCTTTTTCTTTACTGTCTATCTTCCCCTACTGAAATGTTGCTCCACAATGGCAGGAATTCTTTGTGTTTTGTTCACTGGCATAACCTCAAAGCCTAGAACAGAGCCTTGCTCTCCCAACAACCCCTGTGTAGGGTAGTGATGGATTCTGAAGCCCCAAACCAAGGACTTTCCTAAGGGCTACCAGGCAAGTGGGAGAAAATCTTTGTAAAAATGAGTATCTTGAAGAAACACTGTTAAGGCCAGAGAACCAGATAGGACCAACAGTTCATTTTCTGGCTACGTGTGCTCCGTCAACCACCATAGCTGGTAGCGACCCTCACTGTGCCTGAGTGCAGTCCCCGTTTTCTACAGGGAGCTGAGGCTCTGCAAAAGGAAGGGGCTTCACCTCTTGCATCTGGATAAGCAGCAGCCCCATACCAGGGGCCAGCACTCCCAGATAAGGCCCCACCTCCACCCTATCCTCACCACATACCCGCCTGCTCGTTGGCTGCCAGGTTCTGTTCAAACTCGATGCGCAGCATCTCGTACTCCTTGCGTACCTGGGCCAGCGTATCCTCCAGCTGGATAACCTCCGTGCGCAGCTTCTTCTGCAGCCCCAGCTCGTCACTCTATGGTTGAGGCATTAAGGACTCGCACAACACCTCAGTCCCACCTCAGGCCTCAGTGCCTTATGAAGAATCTATTCCCAAGGGACCCCTGGCAGGCACACAGGGCCTCTGAAGTCCACGAACAGCTCAACGCTAAGGGTCTAGCCCTCACCCCCAGCCCCTGCCCCTGTTCCAGGGCCATACCTCCATGTGCTCGATGTGTCGCAGGTGGGAGTTCTTGGTGGCCAGCAGCAGCCCCCGGGCCTCATCCAGCTGGGTCTTCACTTGCAGAGACTCATTGTAGAGCAGTGAGAACTGGGCCTGCAGCATGCGGTACTCCCCTGTCTCCCGCACCACCTCCTCGGGAAGGCTCCGCAGGGCCACCTAACAGACAGGGATGCCCAAAAGGAATCAGCGAGAGGATTCAGGGCTCAGCCCCTACCTTGTAGGCCCAGGCCCTCTCAGGCCCAACCACAGCCCACCTTGAGGCGCTCATTGGTCCTCACAGCCCCCTGAAGTTCTGCCTGCAGCTTCTCTAGCTCTGCCATGCGGCTGTTGGCCAATTCCTGGTTTTCCTCCAACTCTGCATTCAGCATCTCAAACTAAGGAGGAGAAGAGCAATGGCAGGCAGGGCCAGGTCAGGTGGCATGCTTCCCTCACATCCCACCATGCACTCCACCCAACTCCCCCGTGTAGGGCAGTGATGCATTCTGAAGCCCCGAAACAAGGACATTCCTAAGGGCTCCCAGGCAAGTGGCAGAAAATTCAATACTGCATGGTCAGTGTGAGGAATTGACAAGGAGTCAGGGAAGAATTCCTGGAAGAACTGAAGAGCCGGTAAAGGAATAACGGGGTACAGTGACCCCTAGAATGCCAATGACTCTAACATAGTTTACCTAGCATATCATAACATTTATCTCTTTTCAATGCTTTTTCTTTGTGATACTTACAACCAACTGCTGCACTACCTTTTTTATTTCTCATCTGCTCCTCCAACTAGAACCTAAATTCCATGGAAGCTTTGATTTTTTTCTCTCTTGTTCTCTCCAATATGCCTAGTGCTTAGCACTTCATGTTCTGAAATTATTTACCAAATGAGAATATGAATGAAAGACCAGCAGGAGTGACAGGGAAGGGCCTCAAAGGTAAATGTTTGTTCCTAATCCTGAGGAGAATTTCAAAGATGGAAAAGAGAAAAGGTCATGGGAAGAACTGAGAGGAATGACGCTGCTCACCTTCTGCATGCTAAGTGTGATCTGGCCCCCCTGGAAGCCTGACGAGCTTCCAGACACATAGTAGCCAGAGTTAAGCTGTGGAAAGAAGACAGATTATGGATGTGAAGGGGAGAAGCTAGGGTCCTAAGTGCCCAGCCTGTCTCCATCTGCCCCAGCACCCTAGCCTTACCTGCTCCAAGGCCTCTGCTAAGTGCTTATTGAGCTTCTGCTCTCGCTTACGCAGCTTCTCAATGTCCCACTGCAGGTCCTCCACCGTTGTCTCCATCTCTAGCACTTTGGTCTCCGCTGATGTCACTTTATCCTGGAGCTCAGAGTACTGGGGGCAATGCAGGGCACAGATGCATGGATGGGGGTCTTGGTTCCCTGAGATCCTTGGGTGCCCATCTAACCCAAACTTTACCCTGGTTCTAAGCCTATCCCAAAAGCCCCTGGCTCCCACCTCCAATGAGATGCGATGGTGCTTCTCCTGTAGCTGGGTGGCCAAGTCCTGTAACCGCCGGTTCTCACGGCCCAGCTCCCGGGTACGTGCCCGAGCCGCCTCACTGGGGGGCTCACTGTCTCCTGGGAAGGGAGGGCCCAGGTAAGAGCCAAGCCCAGGGCAATATGGCAAAGTACTAACTCATTCTGGAGTCTGCTATGTGCCCAGTATGATCCACCAGCTGTCTTGCCAATTTCTCATGACAAAGCCCAGAGTCTTTATCCTCACTATACAGAGGAGGAAACCAGCTCAGAGAGGGGAACCATTTACCCAGAATGCCCATGCTAGGGTGGCACAACTAAGGCTGGGAGAACCCTGTCAACTTGCAAATCCTGGGCACTAGCTGCTATGCCTCATGGATCAGCAACTGCCACCAAGGTTTGTGCAAAGTGCTCCAGAGAGGTCTCTACCCAACAGGGGCTGGCCCTACCAGCATTAACTCCTCTACTCCACGGCTCTAGAGTTCAGGAATCAAAGCTGGAATCCCTGTCATCAGCCTACCCTCCTGAGAATATGGCTGATTTACACCTTGGGGAATTCTGGCTACCTTTGGTCTTACGGCACTAGGGGAATTGGGCAGGGGTGCCATAAGAATCCAGGTGGGGACGGACAACTCTGGGGTAGGAGTACAAAGGACTAACCTTGGCTGTATACTCGCTGACAGAGTTCCTCCACCCGGCGTTGTAGGCGGTCTGAGGCCTCTACCACATGGGACACAGCTGCCTTGGAGAACTCCATGCGGCCCTGTAGCTGCAGCTCCACCTCCTCACTGCTGCTGGCACCCAGTGCCACCACAAAAGCCAAGGCTGGCTCACTGAGAGGGGGCCGCAGTTGCATCGGCAGGGGCTCTGGAAGGGATGAACAGACTCTCACAAGGATAGCAGCAGCAGTTACCACCACTCTGTACCAAATTCCAGACTGAGCCCTTCACCACTCCATGGCTCACTCAACACAAGTTGTAGTGCACTGTTATCCCCATCTCAAAAGTGAAACAACTGGGGTTCAGGGAGGAAAAGTAAATTCCTGAAGGTTGACGAGCTGCCAAATCACTTCCTCAGGGAAGCCTCCTCTACCTTCCCAATCCAAATTAGAACCACACACACATGCAAACACATTTATTCTCTTTCAGGAGCCCCAATACTTTCCACTTGTTATAGTTCATAACCTACTTATTATGGTTTATAATCATTTCCTCCCTGATGCCAAAAACACTTTCTTTCTGCCTATCTTTGATTCCTCTGTGTCTAGAAGAGTGCCACGTACAAAGTCAACACATAACACTTTTTTGAACTAAACAGACGTCAAAACACAAACTGCACTATAAATCAAGTCAGTGGGATTCCAAAGCCTGTGTTCTTACCCATTGCACTCTGTTGTTCAAACATGAAATCAATTTTTTGTGAGGTGGGAGAAGGTGAGGCAGAGAATTGAAAAGCCCAATATCAAAGTCCCCTCCTCCCCAGGACATTTCGCAGAACTTAAGCTCCCCAGATCTTAGGGCTCTGGCCCTACCCCTCAGGTCCGACGTCCCTGGCTCTGTGAGAGGGGTCCCATCACGTGTTGGCCCCTCCTGGGTCCCAGGGGCCTCTATCCCTGGCTCCCCCTGGTTCTCATGACATCGGAGAAGGGCTTCCACAGTTTCATCCAGCTGAAAAGAGAAAGCACCAAAAATGTTACAAATCCCTCGGTGCTTTCCAGCATGATACTCTTTTCCCAGCAGGGGAATCTGAAGATTGGCAACTGAATCAAGGCCAGGTCTTGGAAAGCAAAGGACATCCACCTGGGCCCAGTAGCGGTTGACGATGAGGAGTGTGGCATCATCTGTGGCCTGCCGTTTCTCCAACTTCTCAATTCGTTCTCGCAGTTCATCTTCACAAGCCTGTCGCTGTTCCAACCGCTCTGCCAACTTTTTGTTCTTGAACTGCAGAACTTTCAGATCCATCTCTTCCTACCAAGGGAAACAAAGGCGCGAGGAGAGGATCAAGCACGACTCAGAAACCAATCACAAAGAGAGACAGAAGAAGAGAGCAACTGGACTGGATGAGAGACGAGGGTATTCCCAGACTAACTGCTAACAGGTTTTTTTATTTGCTTTTTAAAAAGATGACCGGTAGGGCCGGCCTGTGGCTCACTCGGTAGAGTGCGGTGCTCATAACACCAAGGCCACGGGTTCGGATCCTATATAGGGATGGCCGGTTTGCTCACTGGGTGAGCGTGGTGCTGACAGCACCAAGTCAAGGGTTGAGATCCCCTTACCGGTCATCTTTAAAAAAAAAAATAAAATAAAATAAAAAGATGACCGGTAAGACGATCTTTACCCTTGACTTGGTGGTGTCAGCACCACGCTCTCCCTAGTGAGCTAACCGGCCATCCCTATATAGGGATCCGAACCCGTGGCCTTGGTGTTATCAGCACCACACTCTCCCAAATGAGCCACGGGCCAGCCCAGTGCTAACAGGTTTTCAAAGAGGCTCAGACACCCACAAAGAAAGCGTCTTGGTTGTGAGGAGGTTCACATTCTGCTTCTGCCTCTATCCCTTCCTTAACTCTGAAGTCTTTGACAAATCATGCACCCTCTGGGAACCTGTTTTCCTATCTGCAAAGCGAAGGCAGACATCGTGTTCTTCTTGTTTTCCTTCAACAGAGTGTTCTGTGAAATGGACCTTGCCACGTTTGGGGAACTGGGAGTAAGATTCTGGACGGTTTGGGTCGAAAACAGAGATAGAGTCTGCCAAGTTCAGAGAGCTAGGGCAGAAGCCCACGAACCGTGGAAGAAATGCCCCCGAGACGAATGGGCTCGATAAGAGTGGTGGTGGTCTTCTCCTCGCGGCTCGATTTCTTCTCTGGAGGCCCTGAGCTCCCGTCGCCTGCGGCGCGTTTGTTGCCGGGCCCAGACATGGCAGCGGCGGCGAGAAGCAGCGGCGCAGGGTCCCCCGAGAGGCGTCAGGAGGGCGGAGGCGGCACTTCCGTCACCTGTAGAAGACAGAAAGCACAGACGTGGAAGCGGCCGGTGCTCCCCAGCTCGGAACCCCAGCAGCCCCATACACACCCGCCGGCTACCGACCCTGCCCCCCCGGGGCCCTTACCGGCAGCAGGGGCAGCGTAACGCCGCCATCTTGGATCTCACCGGATGTCAACGGCCCCCGGCACCGGGCGCAGGCGCCAGAGGCAGCGACGGATGTGGCGAACCTTCTCCACTTCTTGCTCCTATTGGTCGCGCTTGGTCCCGCCCCTGGGGTCGTTCGGCTTCTTCCTGAACACCTCCTCTTTCTCTCAGTGATTGGCCAGTAGGCAGTTCCCATGGTAACTGACACCGCACTGCCACTTCCCAACCCTGAGGACTTCGCGGGCCCTCCCATCCGCACCTCCACGAGCGGGCACCCGGGTAGGCACGTGCACCCTATGCGCACGCGCGCCCCCCTCTCCCTGGTTGGCGTGTGCCTGCACTTTCTCCCTTCCTTCCTTCACAAGCCCCCTTAGCAACGGTCGCTGTTGAGACAGAGGGAGACGTCCACGCGGATTAGCTGAAGCGTCGCGGATGGGCCAAGCCTTGCCAGTCGCTGCCCGAGAACTTCCTGTCCCAGAACCGAGGCGGGACAGAGCTTGCGGTGGCCCGCGACACGGAGCGGGGAGATGATCAGCCAGAAGTCCAGCCAGTTCCTGGGAGTGCGGGTGCAGTCTGAGCTTGAACAGCCCTCCGAACTGCGGCGGGAGCCGGAGAAGGGGCTCAGCTCAGTGGGCGAATCGGCCGCGCGGATGGGAACAGGAGTGCGGGCCGGCTTGGCGGCAGCCTTGGCGCTGGCTTCCGTGGGAGCGGATGACGATCCTGGAGCCAACTTGTTCCCGGTGAGAGCGGGACAGAGTGGTCCGCTCGTGAATATTTACAAAGGGGTTCCGGGGCAGGGCGCCACCGCCATTATGTTTACTAACGTTCGGACGATTCTCGGGCTGCCTATTGTTTAGAGAGGTAGGGGCTGTGTGATCTCCGCTGTTAATGTGCTCTTGAATAATACTTACGGCCTGCTGGAGCCCAGCCCTGCCCGCGTTGCTCGTACATAGTTCTTGAAATGAGCAGGCCAGTTACAGCGCGTTCTCAGGCCCGCTGGAGATTCGCAATAGGCCAGGGACTAGGGGCCAGATACAAAACAGCTCTGCCTTCCCCAATCCACTTTCTCTCCGCAGCCGCCACCGCCCCAGCCCCGGATCTGCATGTGGTGAGTATGGGAGCCCCGGGGGAAAGTTAGACTTCACACTTGCATTATTCTTTTAGTGCCTCCCTAACAGTCCTGTCCAGCAGCCAGGGCATCCCCTTTTTACAGATGAGGAGACTGAGGCTCAGGCATGCAATTACTCAAGGTGATTAGAAGCCAGCTTTTCAGCCTCCCCAGTCCAAAAAAGGCAGTTTGTAAAGAGATGTAAATGATATCACAGGTGCTATGGAGCACTGTATAAACGGGGACACTGAGGCCCATGGGGAGGACTTAACCAAGGTCATACAGCAAAGTAATGGCAGAACAGAGACAAGAACTCAAGTTTGCTAATCCAAGGCTTTATAAATAGAGGATCGTAAGAGTTCATTTAGGCCATACCACTCATTTACAGATGAAGAAAGTGAGGTCCAGCAAGGGAGGTCACACAGCTAGTAAAAAAGCCAAGCCTCAAAAACTCGGGTCTCCTCATTCCCAGTCTGATGCTCTAGCCTTCATAGCCCTGTCATGAGACTACTGTGTAACGGCCACCAATACTTCTCTTTTCTTACAACAGGAAGTACCTGGACATCCATTCCATGCACCGGCTGGAGAAGACAGCCAGCATTGAGGAGATGAGGGAGTATGGGACTGAGCAGGGAGGGGAAAAAGAGCTCTTGGGGAAGGCTGAGGGGGTGGGTTGGGAAGACATGAGGAATGGCTGGCTCTAAAGCATGTGGTGAGTGTGGGGTGAGGAGGGGAGGTTCCTGTTGTCACTCCTTCCTTCTCCCTCCCAAGGGTGCTGGCTGAGCTGTTGGAACTAGGCCATCCTGAGCAGAGCCTGCGGGATGCCATCACCCTGGACCTCTTCTCCCATGCACTCATCTTCTGCCGCCAGCAGGGCTTCTCACTGGAGCAGACATCAGCGGCTTGTGCCCTGCTCCAAGACCTTCACAAGGCCTGTGTTGGTGAGAGGGAGGCAGCTACAAGAAGGTTTGAGCCCCAGGGAGAGGAGGCAGCTGGGCTGGCTGGCATAAAGGACTATGGGAAGCAGAAGTAGGGGGATTACCCCTGGAATATTTGTTTTGTCATTACTAGCAGTAGTGTCACATACAAGTTATTGCCTTGGACATCCTGTTTCCATATCTATAAATTAAGGATATGGCACTAATTTTATGGGACTGTTCTCAGAAATAAAAGATGTAAATATATGCATAGTACTCATAAAATAGCTCCTGCTTCCCCACCCCCACTCCCTTTTATTCCTGGACTGATTTTCTTCAAAACGTTTAACAATAACCCAAAATTATATATTTCTTGGTTTGTTGTATGTAACTTCCACTAGGATTTAAGCTTCATAAGGCAGGACTAGTGTGTCTTGTTTGGAGCCTAAAACAGTACATACTGGGCACTCAGTATTTGTTGAGTGAATTAAGGAAACGAGCCGGGACTTAAACTTAGATCTGTCCACCTGTGAAGCTCATGTTCCTCAAGTAGCTGCTGAGTGAGTGAAATGAATGAATGATTGGCTGGCCTGTGGCTCACTCGGGAGAATGTGGTGCTGATAACACCAAGGCTACAGGTTCGGATCCCATATAGGGATGGCCGGTTAGCTCACTGGGTGAGCATGGTGCTGACAACACCAAGTCAAGGGTTAAGATCCCGTTACTGGTCATCTTTTAAAAAAAAAAAAGAAAAGAAACTAATGAATGATTATCAGGGAGGGGACTCATGGCTGTGTCTCACTTCCCCTACCAGCAACCCCCTTGGGCAACGTGGAGGAATGCTACCGCTACTTCACCAGTGTTCTTTTTTGCCATGGAGTCAGGGTCAGTTTGCCTGGAACAGAACTTTCTCCCTCCCCCAGATAAGGTCTAGCCCAGTCTCCCTCCTCTCTCACACTCACCACCCTCATCTTCTTCTCAAGGCCACAGTGGGCTCTCCCTGCTCTTAGATTGCTGGGCTCTTGGAGGAAAGGCCAGGGCTTCAAAGTAGTCAGTGCTCTAACTCCCAGTCATCACCACAGCGGCCCCCCTTCAGCATCGACCTCTTCAAGGAGAAACAGCTGCTGGAAGTGGCAGACTATGTGGTCAACACCTACTTTCGCCACTTCAAGCTCTACAAATATGTCTTCACGCCCCAGGTACTGGGCTACAGATTACAAGAGGCCATCCCTCATCTCCCCCTCTCCCTCAGTGCAGGTGCCCTCCTCTTAGTCTCCCTCTTCCTCTCTTCCCAGGTGCAGCTGGATCTATCTTTGACTTACATGGGGCTACAGCCACCTGAGGTCTGGCCAGAGGGTAAGATGGGTAAGAGAGAGTGCTAGGGCTAGGGGTGGGCTAGGGCTGGGGCTGAGGCCTCTTCCTGCTTCTGGCTTGCAGAGAAAGAAGGCAGCGAGGAGGTGGAGGAGCAGGCAGTCACCCCACAGGAGAAGGAATTGGAGACAGTGGCCCAGCCAGAGCAAGAGCCAAGTGAGGATCTGGAGGGGTTAGGGTGCCCAGTGACTCTAAGCAGGTGTAAAATGAAGGGTTTGGACCACATCAGGACTTCAGACTTTTTGTTTATAGTTATGGTGTCCTTTCTCCAAATGATTCCCTATGCAGAAGGCCAAGATGACAAATAGATAAAAGCACAGCTGCTCAGGGTGGGGCAGAAGAGGTGGCTCCAGAAAGAGGATGATTAGAAAACCACTGACAATAATAGCCAGCACATATTTGGCAATAAGTGCAGCAGACATGCCCTGTTCTTAAGCATTTTACATATATGAATTCATTTAATCCTCCCTAAAACCTACATGCTAGGTGTCATTATTATTCACATTTCACAAGAGGAAACTGAGGCACAGAAAGGGACACACACATAACCTGCCTAAGGTCACACAGCTACTAAGTAACAAATCAGAATTTGTCCAGCACAGCCACTCTGCCCAACTGTCTCTCACAGAAGACTGGCTGACATTTCCTAAATTGAAGCAACACTGCCACCTGTGAGCCCCCAGGTGCACCTTGGGGGTTGTGTTCACCCAGCTAGATACAGTCTCTCATTCCCAGACGGCAGCTCTCCTGACCCACCTCTGCCTCCCTGACCCTGCAGGTCAGGTCTGTGTCCTCCGAGCCTACATCAAGACCCAGCTAAACAAGGAGCTGGGGCAGCTGCAACAGCTGGTTGAGGAGCAGCTGAAGGCCAGCGAGGAAAGGCTCAGCAGCAAGTTGACCGCACTAGAGCGACCCTTTCAGCCACCTCCAAGCAAAGGCAAGAACAAGACTAAGTGATCCCCAGCATTTTCTCCAATAAAGGCCTTGGCCAGAGCAGCCCCATCCCTGCCTCTGTCCCCCCACCCCTGAGCACTTTCTGGGCTTCCCTGCTGCAGCCAGACACCAGACATGGGGCACTTGCTCTCCCTGGTGTGCAGCAGATTTTATTTCTTATGTAGCACTAACACGGCCAGGCATGGCATTCGGAGTGGCTCCTTTCCACACCAGCTCTGATCTCAAGGCCCTGGCCAGCGGGGGTAGGTGTACAGGGTTGGTATTTATGATAGTAACATGATCAGGTGGGCCTGGTTAGGCAGGGGGGCCAGAGGCTAGAGCCCAGAGGGGCTGGAATAATAAAAATCTTCCTGGAAAGTCTTGCTTTCTAGGATTCCCCTGGGCTGATGTCCTAGCCCAGCACCAGTGCAGCCTCATCCTCAGTGACAGTAGCTGAGTCCCCCTCCTCTTCAGGGCCCATGATGGGAAAAGGCCCAAGGGGCCGGTGCTGAAAGAGGGCTGCCCGGTTCTGCTGCTCGCCCTTCTTCACCCAGTGCCCATAGAGCCGGAAGGCACAGTTGTCAATGAGGCGCCGCACAGACCGCAGTGCATAAGGATCCCGCAATAGGGCACTCTTGGTCAGTGGCCGCACACGGTGGGTACTTAGGGCCACTCGTCCAGCAGCCAGCACTGTCCACACTGCCACCTGGGAAGGGGGGCCAGCGTGAGCTCCAGTGGAGAAACACAGGAGAAAGATCATGGGACAGAGACACAAACCATGACACTGTCAGGCTTACCCGGAACCGCTGACGGGGGGTGAGGTTCCAGGGTTGGCTGCCTTCACAACGCTCAAAGAAGGGGTGCTGTAGGGCTTGCTCAGCTGTTAGGCGCTTCTCAGGATCCACCTGCAGCAGCCTTGAGATCTAGGAGAAACCCCAGAGCATGAAGGGCAGCTCTTGGGCCTCCCCCAGTGTCCTCTCATGATCCCGGCTCACCAGGTCTTTGACAGTGTTTGATCGGTCATCCCACTCAGGTGAACTAAACTGGTACTGGCCCTCCATGATCATGCGTAACATCAGGATCTGGCGCCGGTGCCAGAATGGTGGTGACCCAGCCAGGAGTGTGAACAAGATCACCCCACAGGCCCAGCTGAGAAAGAGACCAGAGTCAGGCAGGACTAGGTGACAGTCAAATGTGAGTTGAAGGACAGTAAACACAGGAGGAGGGAGGGGGAGACTAGAAACTCACAGGTCGACCTCCTTGCCATAGCCTGGGTGGGTTTCATCCATGGAGCATTTAAGGATCTCTGGTGCTAGATACCCCGGGGTCCCACACAAATCTGGGGAGAGAAGGTCAAGATTGAGGAGATGTTACCAGCTCCCTCCAGGGCCCTTAACACCATATCTCTGCTGGAGCCTCCTCCACACTACCAGGGCCACCAGTGTTCCCATTCTGCTCCCACTTGCCTTCTGCCAAGTCTCAGTACTATACACTATCCCTGCTGAACAACACCAAGGTTCCTGGTGGCCTTCCTAGGAAAACCTGGGTTTGGCATTAACTTCAGGGTCCTACCCAGGTGTATGATTTGCCTCCTCCAACCCTCCAGACAAGCCAACTTACCCACTCCTCACACAACTTGCTACCACGTTTTTACATACATAGTATATATGGAAAACAAGACCTAAATCTTCTGTGCATCCCTTTCTGCCAAAACCTATTCCTCTTCTGATAATCTCCACTCTGGTTCATGAAGTCACAACTCAACCCAAGGGGAACAAGTGAAAATATGGGATTTCTAAAGCACATACTGGGTAAGTCCTCTGTTTAAAACCCTTCCATGACTCTCCACCATGGCATCAGGATCAAGTCTAGACTCCTGCAGCACAGAGCCCACCATAATTTGATCCACATCTGTATTTTCTTCTACCACTCAGGTATCAATTCTTCCAGGCCAGCACTTTCCAAACTGTGTACCATGGCACACCTCCAGGAGATTTCAATAGGCCTGAATTGAAAATTACTGTCCTGGGAAATTCATTCCTACACCAAGTATTTATTGAATGCCTAGCATGTACCAAGCACCGTATGAGACACAGTGGTAAATTAGATGTGCCCCTACTGGGCTGTCTACCAAAAAGCAAACAAGAAATAACCATAGAATAAGATGTGTGTCGTGAAGGGAGAAGATATAACAACAAAAAGCAGGGGAACCTAACCTGACCTGGAGGTTTAAAATGAAACCTGAATTATCTGAGCCAAGGGAGAAGGCAGAGTGGGCAGGGGCAAAGATGATTCCAGAAAGGGGAAAAGGATTAGTGGAAGCCCAAAGGGAAATAAAATGCTGCATCCATAAGACATATAAATCCACAGGTTAAAAGCATGAGCTCTGGAGTCAGACTGCCAAGTTCATATCTTGGCCCTTTGACCTTGGGCAAGTCATCTCAGCTCTTTAAGCCCATCTATAAAAAGGAGACACTACCTATCATAGGGTTATGGAGATGGCTTAAAGAAATAAGCCATGTAAAGCTTTGTGTGGTGCCTACATCACAGAAAGTGCCAGTAAATGTTAGCTATTAATAAATCCAGTGCAAAGCCATTGAGGGAGATAGTAGCATATTAAAGCCTCTGAGGAGTCCCACAGTTGAACTTTCTTTAACGTTTCCCATGTGCACTAGAAAGATTTCTGTCACAACAAACGCATTAACACTGGACTAGGTAAGCCCGAGTCCTGGGACCCCAGGTGGGAAGTGCCGCCTAGACACATCAGGCTCCTCACAGCACACCTAAGGATCACACTGATCCTGTCTCCTCCAGATCCCAAGCACACCGCTGAGCCCTGTTATCCCCTGCTCCCTCTTTTTCCTCCTGGAACAAGGCCCAGCCTGGGAGACCCCTCCTCTGTGGGTCACTCAGGCTGATGATGCTCCTTCCTCTCAGCTTCCCTGGCATGGCCCTGTGCCTGCTGGGCACCACTGTCTGCTCATTTATCTGTCTCCATCATCCCCAGGTCAGGACAGCCACTCTGAGTTGCACACAAGGCTCTACACCCAGAGGGTACTTGGCAAGCGCTCACTGACTTCTCCCCTTTCCTTGGTACCTGGGACTCAGTACTCAGACCCAGCCAACCATCCTTAGGCCTCAGTCTCCTTCCCTCCCAAGCATCTTAAGGCACAAGATGCCCTCACCTCGAAGCTTCTCGCCAGGTTCCAAGTGGCAGGAGAACCCAAAATCTGAAAGTCGGATCTGCATATTGTCATCTAGGAGAATATTCTCGGGCTTCAGGTCTCGGTGCACAATGTTGTTGGCATGGAGAAAGCTCACTGCTTCCAGCAGAGACCTCATGATGGACCTGGGGGAGGCGCAGTCTCCTCCTCTGCTTCTCCCTGCCCCACCCCATTCCCTGCTCACCCCAGGGGCTGCAGGCTCAGCCATTACCTGGTTTCCTTTTCTGAGAGGGCCACCTTCTCTGTGAGATAGTCAAACAGCTCTCCCTTCCGCATCCTAAGGGACAGGAGGGGCACAGGAGGTTGATTCACCCCACAGTGGGGACTGAGAAGATAAGCCAGTGCTCACATAAAATATCATGGTAGAAGCCAGAAAACAGAGATTCCTCTGCGGACAAACCAAAGAGTCACAAAACAGAGCACTCCAAGAGTGAACTAGACACCAGGGCAGTTTGGTCCAGTGGATTGGTGTTTGAAATATCTGCACTGGACTGTGATGGGGTAATTTTAGCAAGGATAAGTGGCTTCTTGGGATAATATTTACAGGAGGTTCTTTTTATCTGAGAATAACTATACCTTAAAAAGTCCTCTTAAAGTAATTCTCTTTAGAACATAAACCAGAATTTCGGGCTGGCCCTGTGGCTCACTTGGGAGAGTGCAGTGCTGGTAGCACCGAGGCTGCGGGTTCAGATCCTATATAGGGATGGCCGGTGTACTCACTGGCTGAGCGTGGTGCAGACCACACCGTGCCAAGCGTTGCGATCCCCTTACCGGTCAAAAAATAAAAAAATTTAAAAACCCCAGAATTTCAGTTAATAGTGGCAAAAAGGTTGAATAGGACTTTATTTTGAAATTTTATTTTATCTTGTCTTTAAAAATTGAGGGTATGTCCCATACTGGCCAGCTACCAAAAAAAAAAAAGAGAGAGAGCTTATAATTGCAACTCTGCATCAATCCTCAAAATAAAGAATATATCAGGTATTGTTTTGGGGAGTGTCATTGTCCTGCAAAATTGCATGATAGTGTAACAGACATTCCCTACTCTCCCTATGACTTTTGCAGAGGGTCATTTCTGTAAATACACTGAAGGCTTCATGAATTTTTTTCCAAGGGCACATTTTAACTCTTTCGTATTTGTTCTCTTTTGAACCCCCGAAGTACCTTTGTAATCAGTTTGCATTATATTGTATAACATCTGACACTTGAGTAGACTGATCAGGAAAAGAACTAATGGGCAGAGAGAGACATCAGGGTATGTGTTAAACAAGGAGAGACTGGTGAGTGAGGATCTGTTTTATAAGTGGTCAGTTCATCGTTGAACACTCTCCTCTTAAAACAGCTTTTTCCCCTGCTCACTTTATAACCATGGGGTACTGGATAGTGACCCCTTGGGCCATGAGAACTCTTTGTATTTGACTGATCACTGTCACTCTTGAAGAACTTGCTTCATTCATAGAACCTAGGGAAAGGGCCAGAGCCATAGGCTGCAGGCAGGCCAAGGTGGTAGAGAGAGCCCTTGCTGTAACAGAGGAAGGTGTGAACAGGGTAGTCTTCAGCCCACTGAGCTGTAAGATTGGGGCCATACATGGAGGTGGGGAGGCGGCTTTTCAGATCAGGACAAGGAGATACTCACAGATCAAATACCAGGAACATGAAGCTAGAAGACTCGTAGGAATCGATGAGAGTGACTGGGGAAAGAGATAGAAAGGCAGAGAGACAGAAATGGGAAGAAGCAGGTACATATTAAATGGGCTTTTCCACCTGAGGCAGCAGTGGGCTGTTACTGGGAAGGAAGGAGAACCAAAGGAGGCAGTAGGGACCCAAAGGCTGGCCACTCTTTGAAGTGGAACAAAACCAGGAAGGGAGGAGAGGCATGGAGGCACTGTTGGGGGAAGGGGGCTGTGGGCAGTTGGTAGTGGGGTTGTCGGCTAACAGGAGCAGGGAATGCAGCCTCACTGATGTGGGGGTGGCCGGCGACCTGGCGAAGGATGTGTGTCTCTCGCCGTGTGGCTTCCCGCACCTCCTCCAGCTGCTCAGGACTCAGCCGCTCAGCTGTCACCTCCATAATCTTCACTGCAAACTCATGGCCAGTAGCTCGATGAACACAACGGCGGACCACAGAGCTTACTCCTCTGCCAGAGCCAGACAACAGCACAAGTCAGGGCCTCCTACAGTCTCCCTTTCTACATACAACAGAGCCTCAGTGTCCTCATGCCCACTGCACCAGACTCTGAAGACCCACCTGGACAACAGGGCAGTTACCCCAGGGGCTCACCCTGGCCTACAGTAGCTTCACAGTAGCCTCAGGAACATGGGTACCCGGCAAGGTGCAACATGAAGCTACCTCATAGGGAAGGTAGGCAGGGGATCTGGTTTCAAATCCACGTTCTGCCACTCCCTCCACAGGTAAGCCAAGGCAAGTCCTTTCCACACTGAGCCCCAGAACCTGCCTCTTGCAGGAAGGGGGAAGAAATCATCTACATCTCCTTCCATATTTCACTCACAGTTCCCTGATTACCCCGTCCAAATCCCACAGTTTCCCTCTAATACCTCAGGTGTAGGAGGCTCCAAATAAATATGGAGCCATTGACTAGAAGACCAATGTTAAGAATTAGACCTTAGGGGCTGGACCCGTGGCTCACTCGGGAGAGTGCGGCATTGGTAGCGCCAAGGCCGCGGGTTTGCATCCTATATAGGGATAGCCGGTGCGCTCACTGGCTGAGCGTGGTGCAGACCACACTGTGCCAGGGGTTGCAATCCCCTTACTGGTCAAAAAAAAAAAAAAAGAATTAGACCTTAGTTTAGGCCCCCAATTTGCTACCAATTAACCTCCAAGCAGCTCACATAAGATCTCTGGGTTTTAGCTTTTGCAGTTCTCAATGTGGCCAACAATATCTTGAAGGGATATTGAAAGGCATTAATGAGACAAAGACAGGAAAGTCCACTTGGCTTTCCTAAGAGAAAGTCCTAGACAGGGATTTCCTTGCTAGGGCTCTGTCACCAACTACATATGACCCTACAAATAACTCAGACTAAGGTGCAAATCCCCCAAGGATCTGGCTTCAAACTACATTTGTTATTCTCATTCCCCAGTTGTTCTTCACATGAGCCTTATTGCTGTGCTCTTGGGGGCCTCCCTGGCCTCACATAACTGCCTCTGTTTGGAGTTCTGTCACCCACCTCTCTGGTTAAATCAAGAGATGCAAACTACTGACCCTCAGGCCAAACACAGCCCACAGATGTGTTATGTTTTGGAAGCGCAATGTTTTTCACAAATCTGAATTCACATATCTTAGGTGGGACAAGAACCCTCCAGCTACCACAATACTCAGCACTTCCTACTGTCTTACTCTTGGCCCTTTATGGTTTTAATTTCCTGCCCAACCACTAAGGGCATCTGAACTTGAGGCCCATTGTCTAATTATTATTCATCTTTAATAAACCTCTTTGAGAATCTGATGAAAGCTGCACACCTCTACCATGTACATACATTTTTACAATTTCAGGGGGTTCAAAGATCCCCTGAGCCTGGCCATCCAGCTAAGAATCCCTACTTTAAGGCCCAAACTAAATGCTACCTCTGCCAATTCTTTGTTTATTCTTCAGAGGAAGGGACCATTCTCTTCTCTGGCGTCCCACGGCATTTTACCCCTAAGAGTATTTACTTTTTTTTTTTTAATGGTCAGTGTGACAGTACAGAACATTCACTCTTAAGTAGTATATCATGACTATGTATCATGACTATCTGTGTGGGAAACCCTAGTCTTCTGACTCAAAGTCCATTTAAAAAAAAGATGACCAGTAAGGGGATCTTAAATCCTTGACTTGGTGTTATCAGCACCATACTCTCCCAAGTGAGCTAACCAGCCATCCCTATATAGGGATCCAAACCCTTGGCCTTGGTGTTATCAGCACCACATTCTCCCAAGTGAGCCACGGGCCGGCCCCAAATTCCTTTCTACTGCTATTCCCCATTGCCTTGTTCTCTGCCTACTCCTTAAATGTTAGACTTCCCCAGGGTCCCATCCTTGACCCTGTTCTCAGGCTATATACACTCTCCCTCAGTAATCCTATGCACCTCCATGCCCCAGATGTCTGCCTCAAGCATCAGGCCAACATGTCTTACTGGACACCTCTTCCTGAGGGTCCTAGAGACATTTCACATGCATCATGACCACTGAACACGTCATCTCCCCTGAAACCGGCTCCTTTCTCCATACTCCTGACCTCAATTAATGGTGTTGCCATCTAATTAGACTCCCAAGCTAGAATCCTGGGTGCCATTCTTGGCTTCTCCTTCTCCCTCACAATCTATATCTAACCACTCCAATCCACTCTGCAGAGCTCTCTAATCTATCTCCTAAGGCTCCACCCCCAACTGCCACTGCCTTGGCTCAGGCCCTGTCTTTCTAACCTAGACGACTAACAGACTCCTCACTGATCTTCCTGCTGCCAGTCTCAGCCCCTGCAACCCATCCAACCCATTGCTTCTAGAATTAGCTTCCTAAAATATAGTCCCAATCATGTCATTTGCTGCTTAAAGAGTTCCCAGCTTAAATGCTCTACTGAGTTCTAAGTGTTCCCTGATTCCTCAGCAGGACCCTTAGAGTAACTGTCCTCTTTTTATTTTTTTAATTTTTTTTTTTTTCTTTTTGTCTTTTTTTACTGACCGGTAACGGGATCGCAACCCTCAGTGTCGCACCTGTACCGGGGACCAGCAGCGGGATCGCAAGCCTCAGTGTTGCGCCCAAGCCGTGCTCAGCCAGTGAGCGGGAACTGGTCACCACACGGGATCCGAACCCTCGGCAGGAGCGCAGCCGCGCTCCCAAGCGGTGCACTCTCCAGTGCGCCACTGGGCCGGCCCATCTCTTTTTAAATGATATCTAATACTTTCAATCTTATAGCTAATTGTGGGGTGCACTCAAAATTCTTATCTTCTTTCCATGCTGTCTCTTATTACTACCTACAAGATAAAAGTCAAATCCCAGTTGCTTCACCAGTCATTCATGGCCTTCACCAAACGGCTCAGTCTGTTTTCAGCCTCATCTCTGACTACAGCCACACTATTCAATTTTTGCTTCAGTGACTTATAACTTGTCACTGATTTCTAGAATGTGCCAAGCTCTTTTATTTTTTTATTTTATTTTATTTATTTATTATTTTTTAAAAAGATGACTGGTAAGGGGATCTTAACCCTTGGCTTGGTGTTGTCAGCACCACGCTCTCCCAAGTGAGCTAACCGGCCATCCCTATATGGGATCCGAACCCGTGGCCTTGGTGTTATCAGCACCGCACTCTCCCGAGTGAGCCACGGGCCGGCCCGTGCCAATCTCTTTTAAACTTCAAGCCAGGCTGGCCAGTTAGCTCAGTTAGTTACAGCATGGTGCTGGTAACACCAAGGTCAAGGGTTTGATTCTCTATACAGGCCAGCAGCCAAAAAAGAAAAAAAAGTTTCAAGCTTATCCACGAAGAAACTGGTACTCTGGGTAAAGTAATTTAGTGAGAGTGTGCAAGTAATTTACTGTGCGGGACAAATAAAAAGAAAAGATAGAAGAGAAAGACAAGGGATGATGCTACCACAGTAATCTTGAAATGAGACAGTAAAGACCCTACCCTCTGATCTGCCTCTACCAAAACTGATCTTTCTGCTCCCCTTGGCAGTGGAGCCACTGTTAGGTTCTTCCCTATGGGCTCTTCTCCATCTCAGTGCATCCTCCTTTACCTGTACAAAAACCCTGCAGTGCTTCAGGAATTGGATCTGGGTTCTCTTTCCTCCCCAATATCTTTCTCCTGGTGACCTCCATCCAGTCCCTGGGGCTTTAAATACCTTCTATGTGCAAATGATTCCCACTATACTGTCTCAAGCCTTGATATCTCTCCAGAATTCCTGATTCTGACTGCCTTATTGACATCTCCATGTCATATCTAAAAGGAGTCTGGCCAAATCTGACAGTTACACTCCTGTCTGCTTTCATGGCCTCAGCAGCATTTGACACAGCAGACCATGCCAACCTTCCAGAAGCACATTCTTCTTGTGTTTTTTTTTCTAATTAGTAGATGCCATCTCTTCAGTCTCCCGTGCTGGCTCCTCTTTCTCTAACTGACCCCTTAATGGTGACATGCCCTAGAGCCTGAGCCTAGGCCCCTTTCACTTTCTCTATCTATACTCTCTCCCCATAACTACTACCTAATGCTGATGCTTCCCAAATTCAGATCTCTAGCCCAGCCTTCTCCCTTGAGTTCCAGACCCATATACCCACTTGACAGTGCCACTTGGATATCTTGAACTAAACATTTCTTTCTTTTTTTTTTTTTTAAAAGATGACTGGTAAGGGAATCTTAACCCTTGACTTAGTGTTGTTAGCACCATGCTCTCCCAAGTGAGCTAACTAGCCATCCCTATATAGGGATCCAAACCCATGGCCTTGGTGTTATCAACACCATATTCTCCCGGTGAGCCACGGGCCGGCCCTCAAACTAAACATTTCTGAAAAAGAACTCTTGATTTACTCACCCCAACTCCCAATCTGATCCTCCCTCAGCCTTCTTCATTCAATAAATGGTACTCAAGCACTCAAATCCAAATCCTGGAAGTTATCCTTGTTTTCCCCATTTCCCCCATGGTCCATATCCGATCCTTCAGGAAGTTGTATCAAATCTCCCTCTAAACCATCACCTAAATCTATTCACTTCTCTCCATCTCCACCACCACCACTTTAATCTAAACCATCACCATCTCTAGCCTGAATGAATCAATAGCTCCTAATTGATCTCTGCTTTCATTCTTGCCCCTCTCCTTTCCATTCTCTACACAGGAGCCAGAATGATCTTTTTAAAATGTAATAATGACACATATGTATCGAGTGCTTACCATGTGCTGAGAAGTGTTCTAAAGATATCATATGAACTCATGCCATCCTCACAGCAACCTACAAGGTAGGCTCTATTTTTATTTCCAATTTACAAGGGAGAAACTAAGCACAAAAAGGTTAAGTTCCTTGCTCTCAAATCACAGAAATATACAACACATCATGTTACTACCTTGTTAGAAACCATTTGGTTTCACTAGAATAAAATTTAAATTCCTTATCATGGCCTAAGGCTCTTATATAATCTAACCTCTATTCACCTCTCCAACTTAATTTCTTCTACCTTTTCCACCCTTACTACATTCTAGCCCACATGGATCTCAGCTCAAAACTCACTTCCTCAGGAAAGCTCTCCCAGACCTCCTTATTGATAGTGGCCTTCATTAATTACGCTCATTCTATTGCCCTATTTATTTTCTCCCTAGCACTCAGTTTGATCTTTATCTTGTTTCTGTGTTTACTGTCTGCCTCCACCAACAGAATATAAACTACAGGACAGAAACCTTATGGATCTGTATCCCCACTGCTTAATACAGCACACCCAGCACATTGTATGAGTTTAAAAAACCTTTGAGGAATATATGTATCTGCCACTGCCTCTACAGGTGAGGCCTTCCTTCTATCCTCTGCGTGCTGAATTCCTACTCATTCCCAACTCAAAGATCACTCCTTCTGGGAAGCTGTGGTTTTCTGGGACCCCACAGCACTTTA
The DNA here is from genome assembly GCF_000696425.1 of Galeopterus variegatus. Lineage (NCBI taxonomy): Eukaryota > Metazoa > Chordata > Mammalia > Dermoptera > Cynocephalidae > Galeopterus > Galeopterus variegatus. The sequence continues at coordinate 425,976 of NW_007726273.1, read as the reverse complement.
TACAAACCTCTACCTATTTAGCCTGATAAATGTTCATGTGCCTCTTTAGAATGTTCATGTGCCTCTTTCGGTCACTTCACCTGGAGTGCCTCCAGGACAAAGACATCTCTTCTACCCTCCCCGTGTTTAGCTTTGTTTCTGGCACACAGTAGGTGCTTCAACCATGTTTGCTGAATGCATAAATGAATGAGCTCGTGAAAAAACGGGGATTGATCCAGAATAAGAGTCTAGTCACCAAATAGTCTCCACTAACCCTTCCCATTGAGAACTATCCAGCCCTCAGATGTAACCGCGCATACCGGCTAGGACCTGACCTCTCTGGAGCCCCGTTTCCCTGGCCGCGCCCTCACCTGCCAATGACATCCTTAGGGTCGTACTTCTGGTAAAACTCCTTGGCTGCGGCCCAGTCGGGCAGCTCATCCTCCAGCCCCACGTCCAGCGTCATTCTGAAGGAGGTGGGGGACTGTGCGGAGGAGACGGAGGGCAGTGAGGGCAGAGAGGCCCACAGGCTCTGAGACGACACACATCGCGGCTCCCGGAGGCGCAGCCCTTGCGGCTGGGGCGCCAGGGTCTTGGGGGGTGGGGACGGGGTTGGGGAAGGATCGGGACTGGGGAGCCCCCTCAGAAGGGCCTTGGGGCGGGAGGAGCTGCAGGGAGGAGGACGGGGAAGGGGAAGGGAAATGCCTAGGAAGAACGGGGAAGGGGCTCAAGGGCGGGCGGCTGTTGCCGCGCAGGCGCACTTGAGCAGGTACGGGGAGGGGGCGCGGGGTCTCGCGCAGGCTCACCCGCGGGGGCGGGCAGAGAGGGCAGGGTCGACGCGAGGCCGCTCTGTCGCCGGCTTCGCCTCTAGTTCCTTACCTTACCCCGGCGGCACCGGCGACGACCTGAGGCTCCGCCCCACGCCGCCCACCAATGGCAACGCCGCCCGAAGACTGCGGCTCAGAATCTCTTCCGATTGGAAACTGGTAGTCCAATAGGAAGCCGAGAGAGCGGGGCTGCGGCGAGCGGTGGAGCACGGAGTGACCTCAGAGCGCGGCGCTCGGGCGGGGCTTCAGATACGGCCAATCGGCGTACGGCATCTGCTAGGGGGCAGCAGAAGGCGGGGCTTGCTGTCAACGGGCGTTGTAGGTCTGCGATGGGACTCGGAAGTTAGGTTTACCGGGAAGCGTGACAGCTGGGATGTGGGGCAGCTGAGATGCAGGACCTCGCTGCGCCTCCAGTTCCCGGACTTTGGCAGGGGCCCCCTCAGTCTCTTCCCAGCATCCCTATCTGAATTTGGCTGTTTTTAATATTAGCAGCCTGGTCCAAAGTTCCTGCCTTGAAGGGCAGACTCCAGCCCTTAAAACGCCTGGACGCACGAAGCTTGGACCCCAGCTCTGCCACTAGGTGCGAACTCAGCCAGCTAGAAGAGGCCTCGTTCTGTGGCCGTTCAGAATACCTCCAAAGTCCTAATGCTTACCATCTGGGAGTATTCACTTTCCCAATCTTTCACCCCCTCTCAAAAGCCTTGGGAGTGTATCAAGCTCTGTTCTAAGCCCAGCGGGTTGTGAGATTCTGCCAGAAGCGATATAATAAGCCTTTTCAGTGCATAGCTCAGCACTGGCATTCACCTACTCATTCAACAAATATTTGTTGAACGTCTTAAGACTTATGCGCTGGACTAACAGCAGTGACAACATATCCATGTGGAGATTATGTTCCAGCGAAAGAGAACACAACGAAATCATTTAATCTAACGATAGCTACCTTAAAAATGTCAGCCTGGGATCACAACCATATGTGGGGAGAAAAGTAAATCCGCGTAACTTTTTACGAAGTATGTTGACTTTATACCATAAATTTAAAGACAAAAGAATTGCAAAGAAATCTTGAACTGTCCTTAGTAGGTTTGGGTTTTGGTAGTATAATAAGACAATTATTCTGAAACTGAGTAAGTTATAATAAACACATGATGTAGTTGGGAGCCTACTTCATAATGTGGGAAAAAGGAATCTAGAACGCAGAAAGGAGAGGAAGGACTGTATGATGACTGAAATTGGAAGAATGATTTAAAATAGATGAAATAACGTATTTTCTAGCTCTGACCTCTGGAAGGGCCCAGAAGTAGTAACAGCCCAGTACAATGAGCACACCTCGTGTCTAGATACTGATTTCTTCTTTTTTCCTTTTTGTCTTTTTTCGTGACCGGTAATGGGATCGCAACCCTCGGTGTCGCGCCCGCACCGCGCTCAACCAGTGAGCTGACTGGTCTCTATATGGGATCCGAACCCTTGGCGGGAGCGCCGCTGCGCTCCCAAGCACCACCCTCAACCGAGTGTGCCACCGGGCTGGCCCTAGATACTGATTTCTAAATAACAGTCCCAAATAAAGGGAACCAGGGCCCCTTGGGAGAAATTGTCAATTCCCAGGTGGTAGCAGGGAAAATACAAGATGAGTCTGGAACAATTTGTGCCAGAAAGTAAGTAAAAAATGATGGGGACTTATCAAAAGGACACAACAACCAGGTTGAAGGGGTTTCCAAGGGTCAAAATCAGGGACAAAATAATTATGAGGGGAGGGTCATGAGGCAGGCCTTCTGATGTGCTACGAATGTTCTATTCACCCAGGTGGTGACTACCCAGGTATATTCATATAAAAACATTCACCAAGCTGCACACTGACGATCTGTGCATTTTACTGTACGTAAATTATACCTCAACTAAGCATTTTAAGGATAATGACAGTAATAGTATAACAAACTGAACTAAAAAACAATCTGAGGTCATACTGATATTAAAAAGTATAAGTACGGCTGACCCCGTGGCTCACTCGGGAGAGTGTGGCGCTGGGAGCGCAGCAGCACTCGCGCCCCGGGTTCAGATCCTACATAGGGATGGCTGGTGCGCTCACTGGCTGAGAGCGGTGCGGACGACACCAAGCCAAGGGTTACGATCCCCTTACCGGTCGCAAAAAAAAAAAAAATATATATATATATATATATATATATATATATGTAAATTAATGCAGAAAAAGACTTTCTTTACAGTAGAAAGCCAACTAACAAATGCATAAAGAATGATAAAGGTCCATTTAAGACATCATGTAGATGTGAAAACATCAACATTTTACAAGCCTCACAGTAATAAATGATTTCAGCAAAATTAACAGGCATTAAAATCACTGCTGAAAATTTGCTGGGGAACAAGATATTTATACAGATTACTTTTTTTTTTTTTTTTTTTTGTCCTTTTTGAGACTGGCCGCACCGCACTCAGCCAGTGAGCGCACTGGCCATTCCTATATAGGATCCGAACCCGCGGCGGGAGCACTGCTACGCTCCCAGCGCCGCACTCTCCCGAGTGCGCCACGGGCTCGGCCCTATATAGATTACTTTTTAATTACTAAGGGGAAAAAAAAAGAATCTTTACCTTGCAGTAATATGACAGACACTACCTTAACCAAGCTGTCAATGCTACCACCACCAATAAGAGGACAAACCAATATATGCCTTCTGATGTGGACTGAGGACACACAATTTATATGGTCTTTTTGCAAAAAAAAAATCATAACTTGAATCTACTTATAAGAATCTAAATTGAGGGACATTCTACAAACAACTGGCCTTGCCTCACAAATGTCACTAAAGGAAAGACAAAAAAAAAAGGATGAGGAGCTATTTAAAATTGAAGGAGACTAAAGAACCATGACAACTAAATACAGTGAGTGTTCCCACTTGAATCCTAACACAGAAAAGAAATTGCTGTAAGGGATGCTACTGGGACAACCGGCAAATTTGAATTTGGACTATATATTAGAATATTATATAGAGGGGCCGGCCCGGTGGCGCACTGCTACAGTGCGCCGCTTGGGAGTGTGGCAGCGCTCCCGCCGAGGGTTTGGATCCCACATACAGATCGGCCGCTCACTGGCTGAGCGAGGTGCGGGCGCAACACTGAGGGTTGCGATCCCGTTGCCGGTCCCGGTCCGGTACGGACGCGACACTGAGGGTTGCGATCCATTGCCGGTCACGAAAAAAGACAAAAAGGAAAAAAAAAAAAAAAAAAAAGAATATTATATAGATGTCAACTCCTCTGAATTATATAATTGTACTGTAGTTATGTGAGTGAATGTACTTGCTCTTAGGAGATAAATCATGAAATTACAGATAAAGGGCCTGTAAATTACCCTTGAATGGTTCAGTGATATAACAAATGTGGTGAAATATTAAAAATTATTAATCCAGTTAAAGAGTATTCATGAGTTTTTTGTATTAGTCTTTTATTGTTTTTGAATGTTTTAAAAATAAAGAGTTAAAAAATAGCAAGAACTTATATAATCAGTTTGGGTGAATGGGATATTCTCTCATAGTAAACTAAAATTGCTGATTAATCAAACATTAGCTCAAAAAGTGTTTCTGTAAAAATGTTCCTAAAATGTATTTTTTTTCTTTCTGATTTAGTAATTAGTAGAGTGAATCTAATACAATCTTATCTAGAGAGCATCTGTTCTTTTTTTTTTTTTTTTTTTGTCTTTTTTCATGACCGGTAACGGGATCACAACCCTCGGTGTCGCGCCCGCACCGCGCTCAGCCAGTGAGCGGACCGGTCTCTATATGGGATCTGAACCCTCCCGCCGCGCTCCCAAGCGCCGCACTCTACGGAGTGCGCCACCGGGCCGGCCCGAGAGCCTTCTGTTCTTAAACTATGTACACTAGAATCACTCAAGAAACTTTGAGAAATCCTGATGCCCAGGCAAGCCTCTCACGCCAATTAAATCAGAATCTCTGGGGCATTCTAGACTTAAACCCAGGCATAAATACTTGTGTGTGTGTGTGTGTGTGTGTGTGTGTCTCTCTCTCTCTCTCTCTCTGACCTTGAGCATAAATACTTTTTAAGGCTCCCCAGGTAGCTCCATTGTGAAGTCAAGGTTGAGAACCACTGCCCTGGGTATGGTTTCTACCCATTGTAATTCTTACTTCTGGGACCACCAATGAATTCTCTTCACTTTTCCTTCCTGGAACACTTTGGAACATTGAAGACAGCCAGCCATCAGGTGCTTCTTCCCTTCACCTCTTCAGTATGCAACATCTCTAATTCCTTTAGGAGTTCTGCTGGTCTCTGAATTATGGTCAGGTAACCCCAAAATTCCATTCCCAGGACACATGTACTCCAAGAGGCACGTATAAGAATGTCCTCAGCAGCATGATTCAAAATATCCCCCAGCTGGAAACATCCCAAAAGTCCAACAAAAATGTATAAATTGTGATATATTCACATAAAAGAATATTGTATAGCAAAGAAAACTATAGCTATACTGAATACTGATGGATCTCACTATGTTAGAAACCAGACATAAAAGGAATACATATGATTCCACTTATATAAAATTCAAATGCAGGAAAAATTAAACTACATTCTTAGAAGTCAGAATGGTAGTTACCCGTGGGAAGAAAGGAAGGAGCAGTGATCAGGAGGATTATAAAGGAGGCTTTGAAGTGCTCGCAGTGTTCAGTTTCTTGACTGAATGGTGGTTAGTCAGATGTTTGCTTTGTGTTAACTTATTGAACTGTGTTATTTGTTTTGGGTAATTTCCTGTATGTGTGATATACTTCACAATTTAAAAAATATTTAAAACATTATCATGAGGCCTGAGACAAAGGATGTGAAAGTTCATTATAATCATACAAAAACCATACAGGGTGGTTGTTGCTATTATCCAACCCTTTCCTTCCTCTCTCAGCTCTGGAACCAAACTATCTAGGTTCAATCACAGCTCTGCCATTTACTCGCTGAGTGACCTTGGGCAAATCTGTGCCTGTTTCCTTAACTATAAAATGAGAACAAGAGTACCTACTACTGAATCATTGCTGAGGGATGACAGAAGCTAAGAAATATAATGTGCTTAGAACACAACCTGGAATAAAGTACTCAAAAAATAGCAGCTGCTACCAGTAGTACTCTTCCTCTCTGGCCTCAGGATCTCCTGTTGATATGTAAGGGAGAAGCTACATATAAGAGGAGAAACTTTCAGAAGAAAAAATGGTTTCCTTCTCTTGGAGCTCCTAGACGAGGTGACATGCAGGCTTCTGCCATCAGTCAGATGTCCAGTCTGGATCTCACCAAGGGCCCAGGGGAAAGCAGGGAAAAACAATTAGACAGGAACATTTCAGCACTAAAAAAGGTTTTTATTACAAAACAAATTTTGATAAAATCAGGCCTGGTCTTCAACCCCTCCTCTGGGTGGAGGCCCCCAGGATGGGGAGTGGTGGGGGAAATAGAGGGTGGTGGGCACTGAAGGAACAGAGCAGACTGACCTCCCCTTATCAGTCTCAGCTGCTGCCCTCCTTTTATGAGGGCTAGAAGAGCTCTTCCAAAACCCCTTGAGAAAGGCATCATCCTTCCAGCCAGGAAGGACCACTGCTGTCACCAGATCTTAGCAATGCCGCATTGCAGGATCCAGGAGGTCTCGGCTGACTCAGCAGAGGCCACCCAGGGTCACTCAGCCTGAGCGATGGCGTAGGAAAGCAGCCACAGCAGCAGGGGGCCCAGAACAAGGACAGCAAGCCAGACAACAAAGCTGGCCAGGATGAACCTCCGGGCCCGGGCCCCCCAGTGCACTGCCTCCTTGGATTGGCCTGCCTTATGCCGCTCTTCCGCCTGTGGGGGCAGGTTCTTGGTTAGGTTCTCCCTCTGCTTCTGCCCCAAAGTGCCCATTACCCCACTCCACTCCCCCATCCCTGTCATAGCTCAAAACCTCACACCCAAGCCCTCTACCTCCCTTTCCATTTTCTCTTATGCCTCATCTGCAAAATGAGCTATCCACCTCTGCCCTGTCTACTTTTCAGGAAAGCCACAGTTAGCTCATAAGATCACATATGGGAAAGTACTTTTCAATCATTTTTTCCCCATTTTTTCCTACCCATCCCAGACTCATTCAGAATTTGGAATTCTTGGCAAGAAACAAACAGTGAGCTTGTTGTACTTCATTCATGACCCGTCAAACAACACCCCATAGGCTCACCTTTGTCATCGTTAAGGAAACTTTTTGTGATTTTGCCCTAATGAAACCCAGAAGCTCTTATGATGATAGGAACAGTTTCTGACTGTTAAAATCATCTAGGGTTGAGAAAATTCCAGCACAATAGTTAAGTTAGCCTGTGTAGCCTTTCAAAAGGTACGCATGCAGTTCCTGTTAGGTTTTTTGAAATAGTGAAGCCTTCTCAAAAACTCCACAGCTTCTTCCAGACTCCTGGAGATTGTTCTCATAACTGATCAGCTGCCTCCAGTCTTGTCCCTTACAATCCACCCTCCATGTAGGTCTTGAGAATGGATCTTTCTGAAACACAAATCTGACCATACCACTCTCCCTTGCAAAAATCCTGCAATGGCTCCCCAGTACTTTCAAGATAAATTCAAAACTCCTAAGCACAGAATTGAAGGCCCTCAGGAATTGGGCCCTCTGGCTTCATCTCTCACTATCCTTCACTGGTCCAGCCATGCTGAACTAATAGTCCAGGCCTCTGTACACTCTGCTCCCTTTACCTGGAAGGCCCATTCACCCTTATCCACTCATCCTGTAAGATTACTTTCCTGTAACCTCCCCTAAGATGCCTTTCCAGTAACTCACTCTTCCATACACACATACACAATCACACATATATATCCCTAGTACCCTGTGTTCCTCTATTATGGCACCGATGAACTGCATTCCATTAAAAATTATCCACTTTCACTACCCTTTCTTTCATTAGACTATGTATCTTTTTTTTTTTTTCTAAAGATGACTGGTAAGGGTATCTCAACCCTTGGCTTGGTGTCGTCAGCACCACGCTCAGCCAGTGAGCTAACTGGCCATCCCTATATAGGATCCAAACCCGGGGCCTTGGTGTTAGCAGCACCGCACTCTCCCGAGTGAGCCACCGGCCGGCCCTAGACTATGTATCTTTTGACAGCACAGCAAGAACCATGTCTTATTCTTATTTCTGGCACTAGGCCCAGAGCCAAGCCTTGATAAGTATTTAGAAACTGTTTCATCAATGTGGAAAAGCTATTCAAAACCACTGCCTAACACCCACTCCCCTGCTCCCATAGGAATTGTGTTCCTCACCTTGATGGCAAACACAAGAGCCATGACTCCCAGGCAAGAGCAGCCACAGACAATGCTAGTAGCTGCCATGTAGCGGAGGCGGAGCCAGCAGCAGCGGATGGGGGATGGAGAATGGGCAGCTTCCGTGTTGCTCACCAAGCTCTCCACTGCCTTCTCCTCGTCCTCCATCACCTGTGGGCGATACAGTCAACGTACTTGTAAGCCCAACAACTGAGCCCTTGGCCTGGCTTGCTCAGACTCCACCCCTCTCAGAGCATTCTGTCCTCCTGGCCTAGCCTAACTCTCAGGAATGCTGCCTTACTGGGGAATTCCTCCAGTGACTCATAGACCAGAAGAGGAAATGTGTGGTTGGAATCCTTTTTCCCCAGCTTAAGATTCTGAGTCTTTGAAAGCAAGCCAGTGTGAACAAAGCATTACCTGTATTATTTACTGTTTTGACAAGTGGAGAGAAGCAAAATGACAAGTATACACTGAGAAGCAGGAGGGATTCAGAATCTCAAAATCTGCTATGAATCCAAGACTAAGTCAGTGATTTTAAACTGCACTTCAAACAGCCCTAAAGTTCCCTGACGATCCCCAGAAGTTGCCTCTGAGCGATAAGGAGTCGTCAGAGAGCAGGACCCTAGGTCTGGTACCCCACTTCAAACAGAGCAGCCATTTCACATGAAAACAGCTCTGAGGATGGAGGAAAGAAAAAGCACCCATCTAAGCCGTCTTTTATAGTTGAAGAAACATCAGAAAGACGTTACCTTCCACGTTACACCCTTCTTTGCTGTTGCCTCCTTGCCGTTGCCTCCTTGCCACCAACTCTCTCCATTTTAACCCAGGCCGCACAAGTCAATCAGATTAGCATACTGAGTCCAAATGACCTCATTACCCACACAGAAACCACCATAATGATGCTCTACTTAATCATTTCTCATCTCCCTATTTCTAGATCCTCTAAGCTCTGGCATCAAACTCTTTCCACCCTCATCTCCAACCATTCCTATAGCCTAGACAAAATAGAACCATCTGTGATTCCCTGAAAACAAGTAACAAGGGATAGAGAAGATGAAAGAGGCAAGACGATCAGAGAGCAAAGAATGATATGTGCCATGAGGTTGCAGGCGCGTAGGCATGAGGAAAGAACTCAGATGAGGTAAACACAGACAAAAAATCGGCAGGAAGAGAACACAAGAATGCGCAGGGAGTTGAAGTCAGAATGTGTAAAAAGAACAGGGACTCTTACCTGTCTATAGGACTTGAGAGACTGAGAGTTTCGGCTCCTGCCTCAGGTCTGATTTGCCTTGGGTGGAGATGGGGTTGACTCAGGGCTCCAAGCCAAGCTCAAGGGTGGGGTTAGGTGGCCAGCCACCACCTGGAGTCCCAGGAGCTGGGAAGGGGGTGTGGCTGGCTCAAACCAGTTTGGCTAGATGGAAAACAGGGGAGGGCCAAGGGAGGAGCAACTAGAGAGAGGTAGGATGCCTGCCTTCTAGGAAAAGGAGTGAAAGGTAGCACCTGAGCAAGAGGGATGAAAGAAGGGAAGAGTCTGAGGCATTAGAGAGCTCTAGAGGGAAAGCCCAGGAACCACAGGGATAGATGGGGGGGGGGGGGGGGTGGGAGGGCCGGGAAAAGATGCGC
>NW_007726273.1:397002-415863 GCF_000696425.1 Galeopterus variegatus | reverse complement strand
GGGAAGAGTCTGAGGCATTAGAGAGCTCTAGAGGGAAAGCCCAGGAACCACAGGGATAGATGGGGGGGGGGGGGGGGTCTGAGTGACAGGAAAAGGCACCCTAGCAGGAGATCAGATTTGCCAATCTTCCCTCTCCATGGGTGATTTTTGCCTCAAAGGTATAGAACCCTGAGTTAGAGATCAGGTACTAGGGTCTTTCCAAGAGCAAAAGAGAAGAGAAAAACAATGCCCCAGTTCCCACCCAACCCTCCACCAGACCAGAAAATCAGAAGCCTCCTTACGCGGATGCTCGTACAGAAACTAAGTTTATTATTTTTTCTTCTTAAAAAAAAAAAGAAAAAGAAAAAGGAAAAAAAAAAAAAAAAAAAACCTCGTTGTAGAGAAGCCCCTCCCCCTTCCCCTAAGGGTGGGGGGCTATGAAAGACAGCTGGGGAGTCAAGTACAAGGGGGTGGGGACAGAGACGATCTTGCCACCCTTAACACTGCCCAGCCATGTGGGGTGAAAGGGAAGGACTGTGATGAGCCCCGTTTCCATGACAACCAGCAGCCTACCCCCTACTTTGGTGGAAAGAAGGGAGAAGGCTCCTGTCTCCCTGGAGGCTTTCCCCCCTCAAAAGACTTCAAGTAGTGGTTGAGTCAGGCCTGGTCATGGAAGGAGCGCAGCCGTGATGGAAAGCCCAGGTGGAGGTGCAGTCCACTCACGTCTTGGCCTTGCGGCCTCTGTGACTAATGGTAGGACCAGCCAGGTGGGGAGGGGCACTGCTGCGCAGGATGCGCTGGTCCCCTTGGTTGATGGTCCCAATAAGCCTGCGGGGTCCAGGCCGGCGGCGTGGGGTCCCATCCCCTTCCTCCTCCTCACCCGAAGCTTCAGCCTCAGACTCCTCTACTGAACCCTCAGGGCCCAAGGGACTTGGGGGCTGTGGGCGGCCCCGCTTTGCCAGCCCAGGACCCCCACCAATTGGGGCCCCTGCCCGCTTGCGAGGCACCTTCTCAGTCTCTAGTGGAGGGACTAGAGACCCTGGACGCAGCCGGGTCGAACGCAGTTTGGGGGCTGAGACCACAGGAGGTGTCAATTCTAACCCGCCTGGCCCACTATCTGCTAAATCCAGGTCATCCTGAATTACGGCCACCACCATGGACCCTTCACTCTTTCGTCCCCGTGTTCCCTCTGCTTCAAGCCGCAGCCGGGCCAGACGGGTGAGGGGGCGGCTTCCATCCTCATCAGAGGAACTACCCTCACTTTCCCCCTGGCCCTGGGGTTGCCGCCGCCTCCCCAATCCACAGCTCTCAAGGACAGAAGAGCTGTCACGGTCCAAGACAGGGAGCTGGCTGGGCCGAGGCGATGGTGGATTCTTAGGAGGTCGGCCCCTCTTCCGCTTAGGTGGGGACGTTGAAATGGTGACAGTGGTAACAGTGTTGGCAACAGTAGCAGTGGGACAGGCTAGCAGTGGTGGGAGTGGTGGCAAAGGGGGTGGTAGTGGGAGTGGCTGTGTCCGACTCTCTAAGTTGCCATCCCCTGGAGAGGAAATGGTCCCAGGGATGGGCAAATCTCGTGCCTTAGGGGGCCGCCCACGCCTTCTTTTCTCCACAGGTGACAGGATGGGCTCGGGTCTGTGAACTAGCTGGGGCCCAAGAAGCTGGGGCCCAAGAATAAGCTGGGGTCCCAGGACAGGCTCTGCAACAATTAGAGTCTCAGCCCCAGAGACTGGGTCAGCCACATTGGTTTTTCCCTTAGAGGCAGATGAAGGTGCCTCATCCACCCCTCTCCCAGCATCTACTGGAGACTTGTTCTTCTTGGGGGGCCTCCCCCTCCGTCGTTTAACAGCAGGTGGGGTGATGGCAAGCGGTGCCCCTTCTCCATTCTCTGGGCTGCCCCTACCAGTCACCCCCAGCTCAATGTGGCGACGAGCTATGAAGGACTGCTGGGTTGGGCTGGGCAGTGAGGATGGGGGAGCAGCATCACAGGCCCCACTGGTGGGAGGTGAGGATTCTGGCCCTGACATGCTGCGGGTAGATGGGCTTCCCGGGCTGGCACTAGTCTCAGAGACTCCAGGCACTAGTGTGCTGGCAGTTCCTCGCTGTTGCCGCCGTCGCCTCACCAGTTCCTTTTCCTCTACCACAGTTACTAGCCGTCCTGGCAGTTTGCGAAGCACTTTGGGGCCTGGAGGTTGACCTGGCCGACAAGCCCCCTGACCCCTAATTTCTACATCAGCACTGGTGCGACGCCGAGGGGGTCGGGCAGGTGATGGACCTTCAGGTGAGGAGGTGGTGGAAGATGAAGTTGACGGGGCTGCGACCTCAGCTGTAACAACTTCCTGTGGCTTCTCTGGGCTGCAGGTTGGGGTGTGGGCCCCCACCAGCTCTTCTGAGTTCCTGTCAGCCTCCAATGGCTCCTGAAGTGGCTCATCGGATGTTGCTGAGGTTGGGAGCGCCAGCCCATTGCTCTCACTCAGACACATGGATAGCTCCTCACCAGCAGGCAGCATTGTGAGGATGGTCCCCTCAGCAGGACCTGGTACTTCCTGCTCTTGACCGTTGGGGACACTGTCAGCTTCCAGGGTTGGACTAGGTGCAGAAGGGGTAAGAGTAAGGTGCTTCTCTGACATGGGCAGGATCTCAACAGCAACTGGCAACAGATCCTTAGGGGGCACAAGAGTAAGTGAGGAGGTCTCAGAACTGGCCATGCCAGCCAGCTCCAGGGACTCTGCAGATGCCGACTGTGCACACAGTTCTGCCTCAGGCCCCGATCCCAAGGGGAGGCTGGTGACTGAGGGAGGGATGGGCACAGAAGGTGGACCAAGCAAGAGAGGAGAGGAAGGAGTTAAGAGAGAGGTTTGGGCTGGTGGTGGAGTATGAGCTGGTGGAGGAGTACAGGAAGGAGGAGTAGAGGCAGGAGAATAGGAGGGAGGAATCTGCAGAGAAGGAGGTGGGGGAGAAGGCAATATATGGACAGGAAGAATGGTTATTGAATTTGGGGATGAAATGGGTATTGGCACAGAGGTTGGTACAGGGATTGGGGCAGGAATTGCAGCAGGAACTGAAGCTGGAGTGGGTCGAGGCCTAGGTGCTGGCCTGGGAACTCGCTCCCTGGCAGGGCTGCAGCGGGGGGTCGTGGTGGTGCTCCGGGTATGATGGGTGGATGTGACAGAAGTGTGGTTTGCCCCTTGAGTCTCAGCCCGGGCTCCACGAAGACGCTCACTAACTCGAGTCCCCAGCCTCTCAGGGGCCTTGGCCTTCTTACTGCGCCGGTGGCTGCCTCCACCACTCCCACAGGAAATCTCATCCCCAGCCCCCGACCCCTCCTCCTCCTCTTGGGGTAGGCGGAACACCTCCTCCTTGGCTTGGTCCAGGTCTTTTCGGGCAGCTTCCACTTGCTCCTACCAACAACAGAGCCCAAGGGTGGTCAGAGAGGCAAGCAAGACAGGGAGTGAGTAGAAATTAGCAGCTTCCCACTCCCTAGAAATACTTACTTCTGCCTGCTTGAGTTCCTCCCGGCTCACCTCCTCCAGAGAGGCTTCCAGGAACTTCATGGCATACCGCTCAATGGGAGTCAGCTGTGGGGAGTAGTAGTGGTGAAGGACACAGACCTGGTGCCCAAAGCCCCATCATGTTTGTTTATTTTCACCAGAGAAGATAAAAGAGGGTCACAAACGCAGGGGAAGGGGTTGTGGAGGGTAAAGTAGAGAACTGAATCCAACACTGACCTGTTCTACAAGGGCAGCAATTTCCTGCTCGGCCCGGGACATCTCCTCATCCTCAGCCCCAGGCCGACTGGCCTCTTCTCCCTCACAAGCAAGAAACCCATCATTCTCATTAAATTCTGCAAGCTCAGCCACCTGTTCAGCCTTGGCCTGGGTGGCCGCACGGATATCCTCTTCATCTTCTGCCCGACACAATGCCTGCAAGGGTGTAAAGACAAGAAAAAAACGTGAGACTTAATGAACTTTAACTTTACATTCTGTGATTTGATTCTGGCAAAAATTTGAGACGAAATTTATACCTAAGCAGGTTTGTAATGGAACTCAATAAACTTCTGGGCCCCTAGGGCTAACGAAACAATTCAGTGGTTCACACAGGATGAAATGGATTTCACCAGGACTCCCACTAGGGACAAAAAGACTGTTTTTTAGAAACCCCTAGCTCTATTTCCTTTCCTTTAGAGTCAGCCTTAGATCTCTAAAAAAAGGCAGTCACAGAAGGATCTGAACATCAAAAAACCTGTAATTCTTTTTCGTACTGAGATGCCTCAGAAGAACATACTAACCACATCTAATCTTTCCTTTAGATGAATATCCAGAGAGCTCACACCAAGCCACTGAGGGAAGCTGCCTACAGCATACTCTGAAATGAAAAGGCACTCAGTAGGGGAAAACATCTCCATGATGCGCGGCACCTATGGATCCTAAACACTTGTCTACACTTGAAAAGCTCTGAAAAAAAAACACAAACAGTGCTGGCCTGTTAACTCACTTGGTAATCAAGGGTTTGGATCCCCATACTGGCCAGCCGCCAAAAAAAGAAAGAAAAAAAAAAAAACAACCCACAAACGAAGACCCACACCCCAAAATTATGATTTAGTAGATTTTGAGATGGGGCCCAAGAATCCTTTTGAAACCTTTCCAAGTGATTCTATTATTCATCAATGTTTGGAAAACAGTGTTCTATATCATGTACAAAGCACTGCTTACATGCATTATACCATTTAATCCTCAGAATTACTTCCTTCTCATTAGCATTTCAGAGAAGTGGAAAGTGAGGCTCATAAGTGTAACAAGTCTGTAACTTGGCTTAACAAACACAATTATTAAGAAGTACTGTTGGAATTCAAACCTCAAACTGAGGACTCCAAATCCTGTTTTTTCCTACTAAATCATGTGAACCAATAAGCTACGTACTTACAACTATCAAAAGCTGACTGTAATCTGGGAAGCAGTAGAAACAGTTCTTTCTCCCTGGACAAGTACAACAGTCTAATGAAAGACAAGATATACTGTAAGTACTTAGCTCTACTTTAGGGATTGCCCACTCTTTTTTCACCTGCTCCAAAATATGGGTCTGCTTGCTGGCCACAGTCTCTTCCTCCTCTTCAGGGGCAGGGGGTACAGATGAGCCAGGTGGCTCCTCCAGAGGCATATCAAACAGCTCTCGGATGGTCTGCTATTGAACAGAATAGAAGGAAAAATGTCATAGTCAATGGAATGCTAGTCTCCAGTCTATAGCTGTAAAGCTGGTTGATAGCTCTTGGATATCATAGGCACCACTGGTTGAAAAGATAGGTCTGTGAAGGCCAAAGAAAGTCCTTTAATAGACAGGAAAAACTCCTATAAGGATAGCAGTTCTTTTTTGCATAGGCTGAAAGATCTTATTTAGTACCTGTTTAAAATAGGCTGTAGTGAAGTTGCCTCCCTCAATGGCCATGTCTCCCAACATTCTCTTCTGATTTGCCTTTTTTAGGATGTTCTCCTCCACTGTCCGTTCACTGATAAGCCTAAGGGGGTGATGGAGGCTAAGTGTAAACAGCCAAATATATCAAGGAAACCCAATCAATAAAGGGAAATTAAGATGAGGAAAGACTAGGCAATACCTATAGATGTGGACATCTCGGGTCTGCCCAATTCGGTGACAGCGATCCTGGGCCTGAGCATCCATGGTGGGATTCCAGTCGCTGTCATAAAAAACAACAGTGTCTGCTCCTGTCAGGTTCACGCCCACACCCCCACTCCGAGTTGAAAGGATGAAGCAGAATATGCGTTTGTCTGCATTGAACCGTTCCATCAAGGCCTAGAGGAAAAGGAAAAAAAGATGGCATTGGATGACTTATCCCCCAAAACAGGTCCAAGGCTTAGTGAGGCCTCTTCTGGAAGCCAAGGCCTGGGAAAAGGAGACAGAAGTTGAGGTGAACCTGTATAGGCTGCAGATGTCTGTGTTACCTGTCTCTGTTCAACTCTAGTAGACCCGTCCAGACGCAAGTAGAGGTGGCCATGATAGGTGAGAAACTGCTCCAATACATCCAGCATTCGGGTCATCTGGGTGAAGATGAGCACCCGGTGTCCCTCTGCCTTGAGCTGCCGCAACAGCACTGCCAACGTTTGCAGCTTTCCTGAAGAGATATGAAGGAGTACAGGAAGCTAACCACAAGCTGGAATGAGGAGAATGCTTAGCACTGGAAAGCTATGATTGAGAGGTAATCAAGGCTTTAGGCCAATGTTTCAATTAGCCTAGGAGACCAAATATATTTAACTCCAATAAAAATAAAGACAATAAATAGGAAAAAAGTTTAACCCCATACATTTTCTTCAAGAGTACCCCTCTTAAGTCTGTTCCTGTCTGGGATCTAACTTCTCTGAGTGTAACTAGGGATAGACAGGATAATACAGAACCATCAGGGAGGAAAAATGGAATCTTCAAAGGTTTATGAACAAGAGACCTTTCTACCACAAAAGTCATATGAGCTGAAACAAAGAACAGAATCACAGGACCGACATCAATAAATCCATGGGCATAGCTTACAGACAGGGATTTAAGATCACAGATCAGAATCATAGAGTCAGATAGGATCTCATGAGGCTATATAGTTCATCCTCACATTAAACACAGAAATAATTAATACGACATTTCCGAAAGGTCATTTTAACACTTTCAACAGACTTTCAATTCATCTATTCTGAATGGTTTCAAATGCTACTAGAATTTTTTCTTTTACTAAAATATGTATTGAGCACGTATGAATAAAAATCCTGATTTTCTTATAGTCTAGGACATTTAGGAAATCTCCAAACATGTTACTATAAAAACGTCTGTCTAGAGTTGTGGCAGAAACTGGTCACTACTGACCAATAGCCATTCTTGGGTAACAGAACCTGATTAACACTGTAGACACCTGGCAGAGATCCCCTGCTCCCAGGGTAGGCAGGCCCCACCCCAACCACAGAAAGTGAATTATGATTGGTCTAAATAAGCCACAGTTCCTCTTTGCCGTTCCCCTTTGTTAGTGATTGCTCTAAGGATGGGCACATGGCTCACTCTGAGCCAATGGGCTGTAAAGCAAAGTCAGCTGGGAGGACTTTCTTTCCCAGGAAAAAAAGAGAAAGACTTGCACAAAGTGTTTTGTCTTAATTAATCTCTTGCTTCCTAGATAGAGAACTGGTGTGCTCCCTGGAGCTATGGTAGCCGTCTTAACACCATGAAGAAATAAGCATGAGAATAAAAAGATAAAAGCTAATGATGGTAGGCAGATAGAAAGACAAGATTCTGGGTCCATGAAGATATCATTAAGCTGCTGAACCAACCACACACCACTGTTCTCAGAATTTCTCATTAAATAATAAATGCTCTTGTTGATTTAAGCCACTGTCAACTGGTTTCTGTTACCTGTAGCCAAATGCATTCTAACCAATACAAGGGTCCTTGCCTTTTCAAAGACCAAAATTAACTACTTACTGTGCAGTCCTGTACCACAATAACCTTTTCCCATAAATCTAAAAACTATGCTGTGCTATCTCGCTTGTTATTGTATACCATATGATTAACAAAATATGACAGATGTTCACAAAATGATCACTGAATGAATAAATGAGTTAGCAGCACGCATTTCAACTTTCATAAAAGTCAAATTCATGAATGCTAAGGTCCCATCATAAGGCCTACATTTCTCCATCTTGCCCATAAGCACAACCTAAAAAACTGTCTAATGCTTTACAGAAATCCCTAGAGACCTCATGTGCAGCATCCCTCTGATATAACAGTCTTGCTACTAAGAAAAAGACGTCACGTTCTGCACTGGCCAATGAACTCACCACAATCATACTGGATGAGTCTCAAGTCAGGGAACTGGGTGCGCATGTTACACACAATACGATGCAAAGGACGAGCCCGGGGCCAGAGCTCACAGGCCAATTGCTCCTGGAATGCTGCCTGACGTGGGGCCAGCCAAGGAGGTGGGTGGCAGGCATGCAGGGAAGGGGGAGGTGCCTCCACAGGAGGCATGACAAAGATGAACCTGTGAAAGGAAGAAGGCAAGCAGTGTAAAAGACGGGATTCTGAAATACCACAGAAGTTAACACCTTCACCAGCCCTAAGCACTACATCCACTCTGAGCCCCAAGACCCACTCCCCATTAGCACTTAGCCCTGCCAACCTCTCAATGATTTCTGACAGCTGGTCTAGTCGTTGCTGGGGTAACAGTACAGCCCGGTGGGCAGCCTCAGTATAAGTCCAAAAGGTGGGGTGGCTGGGGCCAGGAGAACGAGGGCCGATGGGGCTGGCAACAGGTTGGGGCAAGGTACAGAATTCCAGGACTTCAGTCCCATACACGGGTGCCAGGGCCCCATGAGCCTCACTAAGTTGGAAAATCCGTTCCAGGCGTTCAGATCGCTGCCGCTTCCGCTTTTCCTCCAGAGAGTCCTGTGGATAAGAGAAAAAAATTCAGAGACAAGAATCAGTGTCCTCAAGAGTCCACATCAAAGCCTTACAGAAAATCTGACAGTTCCTCCCAGAGATATACAATCTATAGAAACTGTGAGATCCAAAAATACACTATGCTTTTTGTAGTTTTCCAATGAACTGTCAATGAGAACTATTCCTTTCACAACGTTAAATAACTTCTCTGTGAGATAAATCTTCCCTTGTATGGTACCAGAGCAAAATGTCTAAACATTCAAAATTAAGATCTGCTTATCCAATGAGTTTACAGAACGGAAGATTTATGGGGATTTTCCTATGTAACACAACTCCAAAACACCTATCTTAATTTATCTTCTTATGGTGGGTCCAAAACAATCATTGGAAGCCTTCCTCAAATTGCTGACTAGGATACAGAGGGGCTAATCAAATCTACAGCAGGTTTTTCCCAAGGGCCAGACTGGAATGAGATAGGATGAGAACAGCTAACCAGACATCCAGGTATCAACACTCTGAGAGAGAAAAAGGGTAACCTGGCAGTCAGGAAAACTATATGACTTTGACCCAATCCTTTCCATCTCTGTGCTTCCAGTTTCAGTTGTAAAACCACCTAACTCTTCTCTGCTGCACTTACCATGCTTGTAGTTTTACATTTGTACGATTATTTGATTAATATCTTCCACCCACTAACCTGTAAGCCCCATATAACATGATCTTGCTCACTATAATCCCAGTATCAAGCTCAGTATCTGGCACAAAGTAGGCTCTCAGTAAATTTATCTGTTAATAGAAAGAACAAATGAGGGAGCCTGGACTCCAGGAGATGGTTCTGAAAAAAGCACTGTCCCAAATCTCCCTTCCTGTTTGCTACCTTAAGTGAGGGGAAAAAACCATCAAAGCAGAGGGAAAAACCAATACACACCAGTTCCCAATAGACACAAAAGAGAAAATATTTGCAAACCACACATCAGAAAAGGGGCTTGGAACCAGAATATATAAAGAACTCTTGCAACTCAACAACAGAAAGATAAATAATCCATTTTAAAAGGGCAAAGAATCTGAACAGACATTTCTCCAAAGAAGATAAACAAATGGATAACAACAACACGAAAAGATGCTCAACATTAGCCAACAGGGAAATGAAAATCAAAATATTAATAAGATACTACTAAGATGGCTATAAATGAAAGTGTTGGTAAAAATGTGTGGAGAAAGTAGAACTCTCACAGATTGCTGTTGGGAATGTCAAATGGTGCTGCAGCCACTTTGAAAAACAGTTTGGCAGTTCTTCAAACAGTTAAACA
Organism: Galeopterus variegatus; assembly: GCF_000696425.1. Lineage (NCBI taxonomy): Eukaryota > Metazoa > Chordata > Mammalia > Dermoptera > Cynocephalidae > Galeopterus > Galeopterus variegatus. Next base: position 406,159 of record NW_007726273.1, on the reverse strand, counting down.
GTTACCACATGACCCAACAATTCTTCTCCTCTGCGTATTTGTATATAAGAGAAATTGAAAACATATCCACACAAGCTCGTACGTAAAATGTCTGCAGCATTATTCACAACAGCCAGAAAATAGAAATAATCCGAATGCCTCCATCAACTGATGAATGGATAAATAAAATATGATGTACATCCACACAATGGAATATTATTCAACAATTAAAAGTACTCACATATGCTATAACCTAGACGAAACTTAAAAACATTTTACTAAATGAAAGAAGCCAGTCACAAAGGACCATGTATTATATGATTCTACAGGCAAATCAGACAGAAAATAGGTCAGTGGTTGTCTAGGGCTGGGAGGGATAGTTGGGTAGGGGGATGATGGCTAAGGGGTACAAGGTTTCTTTTTGGGGCTGTGGAAAAATTTTAAAATTGATAGTGGTAATAGCTGCACACTCTATGAACATACTAAGCCGCTGAATTGTACACTTTAAATGGGTGAATTGTATGGTATGTGATTTATGTCTCAAATTGTTTAAAGAAAAAAATAGTGGCAAGCAGCTACTACCCAATCACAGAGCAACCAAAATTCAGCACAGAACATGGGTTGCCACACTTGGGTTAGGATCTAAGCTCTTCTCCCTCTACTCTCTATTTCCAAAAACCAAGACCAACCCAAGCATCAGGAAAAGATCAAAGGCAGAATCAGTGGCATTGGTGGAGGGTGGGGAGTGGGGACTAGGGCTGAAGCAAAGAAAAAGCAGCAACTCAGAGTGAGAAAAAGATCTGGAGGGATTCACTGGACCTTTCTTATTAGTTCCTGGGTTACTCTAAGCTGAGCTGTCAATTTAACTTAAACACACATATATGGAACTATATATATAATAAAGGGAAAAAAATGGCTACTAGAAAGCTCACAAAAGGACGGGGAACGGATTTCCTTTTACTGCCCACTTATCACCATGGAGGTAAAAACTAGAAGAAATGACTATCAAAGCTAGAGGTTCACAATCTCTAGGGAACTGTATTCCATGGTTTCATCTTTCCCTTAGAAGTTCAAATACTTGATGATGGTGATGATTTTAGCAATTGAGAAAAAGCCTTCCTGTCTCTGATGATTGTTTTTTGTGAGAAAGAGGTGAAAGCAATGTAATCAATACATCTGTGTTCTCACAAATTGTGTAAACCTTCAGAACAGCATTTAATGGTCTAGTTTTCACCTTTGTAAAATGAGGCACTTACATGCCAACACTAATTCAACAGATTAAAAATGAACCAAAGAAACCACTGGTAACAAAAAGGGCTTGAACACATCAGTGATTAGTACTTTTAAAAGCACATTCAGTCCTCTATTACCATCCAAGAAAGGAAGAAGATGGATTATAATTTCTCAAATGAAGATACAGGCCCAGGAAAGAGAAGGGACTTGCCCAAGCGTCACTCAAGTACTTAGTTCATACACTAGGCTTTGTAATTTGCCAAGTTTAAAGTGGTATTCTTTTTTTTTTCTTTTTTTTTTTTTTAAAGATGACCGGTAAGGGGATCTTTACCCTTGACTTGGTGTTGTCAGCACCACGCTCACCCAGTGAGCAAACCGGCCATCCCTATATGGGATCCGAACTCGTGGCCTTGGTGTTATCAGCACCGCACTCTCCCGAGTGAGCCACAGGCCCGGCCCTAAAGTGGTATTCTGTTCCATCCACTCTATCAACACTCCAAAGAAACAACTTCCTGTTCCCTCACCTTTGAGGAAGTAAGACTTACCAGATAGAAAGGGGAACGAGGGTCAGCACCACGCCCACCCAGTGAGCAACCGGCCATCCCTATATGGGATCCGAACTCGTGGCCTTGGTGTTATCAGCACCGCACTCTCCCGAGTGAGCCACAGGCCCGGCCCTAAAGTGGTATTCTGTTCCATCCACTCTATCAACACTCCAAAGAAACAACTTCCTGTTCCCTCACCTTTGAGGAAGTAAGACTTACCAGATAGAAAGGGGAACGAGGTGGTGGGGGGGGCTGGCGTCGAGGCCGGGGGCCACTGAACGAGGCAGCAGTGGAGGGAGGGCTGGGGGGACCAGAGCGCAATGTCAGTGTCTCAGGCTCATCCTTGGGAACAGGCAGCCGGGATACCATGGTGACAGGCAAGGGAGTGGTGCCAGATGCCGAAACCACAAGGGAAGATGCCTGGGAAGCTGGGGCCTGTGTTGAGGCTGGTGCCAATGCCAGGGTCTGAGCTGCAGCTGGGCCCAGAGTGGGCACTGGAACTGGGGCAGGGCTCAAAGTAAGTGTTTGCACTGAAGCTGGGGCCAGGAGTGAAGCAGATGATGATGCCGGAGCCAAAGTCAGCGTGTGAGCTGGGGCTGGGCCCATTGGAGAAGCTGGAGCCAGGCCCACTGGAGAAGCTGGAGCCAGAGGGGGTGCCGGAGCCAGAGACAGTGTCTGATTTGGACCCAGTGGTGGTCCTGGTGCCAAAGACAGTGTCTGGGCTGAAGGTTGTACCAGGGATGATGCTGGAGTCAATGACAATGTCTGAGTTGAAAAGGGCCCCTGGGTGTTCCCTGTTCCCAAAGAGAGTGTCTGAGATGGAGATGAGCCGCCAAGAGCGGGTGCTAAAGCTGGAGCTAAGGCCAGTGTCTGCGCAGAAGCCGGGCTCGGGAGAGGTGATGGAACTGGGGCTGGTACCATAGTTTGAGTTGATGGAGACAACACAGGAGTTGGGGCTGGCACCAATGAAGACGCTGAGGCTAAAGGGGTTCCTGGAGTAGATGATGGAGCCACAACCGGAACTGGAGTCTGTGATGGAGCCAAGACAGCAGCAGGACCTGGTGATGGTGCCAGAACTGGAAGAGGAGCCAGAGGTGGAGCTGGAGAAGGTGCCAGGATTGCTGTCTGTGGAGCCGCCAAAGGAGCCAGAGAGGTGGCTAGAGCCTGAGATGCAGAAGGTGCTGGAGCCAGAAGGGAAGTCTGAGCTGGATTTGGTGCTGCTGGAAAAGGATTGGCCAGAGCTGAAGCTGGCACCAGGACAGGTGAGCATGCTGGGGCCACGGCTGAGTTCAACCCTGGAACATGTGAAGAGGTGGGAGCCAACAACAGAGGATGACCAGGTGTCTGAGACGGAGACGTGGCCAAACCCAGAGTCAAGGTTGACGCTGATGGGGAAGCTCCAGCTGGTGCCAAAGACGGAGGTCCAGGAGCCACTGAGACAACAGGGGCCAGTGTTGGGGACACATTGGTCAACAAAGCTGGGCCTGAAGCCGTAATAGGCAAGGGAGCTGAAATGGGGATGGTGAGTGGAGCTGAGGCTGGGACAGGAAGCGTAGTGGGGACAGAGATGGGGAGTGAAGATGACACTGAGACTGTAGAGGACACAGGACTAGCAAGGGGAGAGGAGTTGGGAATTGGCATTGGAGAAGAGGCTGGCCCAGGGAGTGAGGACGGCACATGGAGAGGAGAAGAGATGGTCAAGGGAGCAGCTCCAGGTGCTGAAGCTGTGGAGACAGAGATTAGTTAGCCCTAGGATTCTTTTCCTGACCCTTCTACTACCAAGTCCCACCCTTTCCCTTACCCCCAAGCTTCACCTGTTTCTCAGAAAGCCTTCACTCCGCAACATGAGGTGAAAAATTCAAGGACCTGACAACTTAACATTTTCTGGTGTTTTTTTTGGCAGCTGGTTGGTACAGGGATTGAACCCTGGACCTTGGTGTTATAGCACCATGTTCTGACTGACTGAGCTAACCAGCCAGGCCAGAAAACTTAACCTTTTCATTCCCTCCAAGACTCCAACAGGTGTATTTTGTCAGAGCTCAGGCAGCCTAGTTCTGGGGCTCACTGCAAATCAAGGCTGTATGTTGATAATGATCTATTGTGACTAAGAAACCCTCAGGGCCACCCCCACTTCATCTCCATTCCTGGCAAAAATTTTTGGCCTCAGCCACCTGGACTCACCACTGACTTCAGGTGAAGGACTGTGAACCAGCTTGAGAAGAGGCCTCACCAGAGTGGGCGCGGGTATGGGGCCACGGGCAGTACCCAGAGGTGTGGGTAACCGGCCAGGGGTTAATGTAGGGCGTGGTGTCAACACAGCTGGAAGCCCAGAGCTTGGAGGCCGGGGTGCTGGGGCCAACGAAGGAACAGCTGTCAGTCCATCCCGAGGGGCCTGTCTCACTACAATCTTCACCACGCCTGTATTATTCACCATGGTTGGTGGCACTGCAAGAGGAAGCTACATTGAGGGGAAGGTAGAAAAGAAACAAGAGACCCAAAGGATGGAAGAAGTCCAAGGGCAGGAGAGGATGGCAGACAGATGAAGACACTGATAAGGGTAACGATACTGAGGAAAGACTGGACAGACAACAGCCCAGGACATGCCTGGATAGACCAAGGCCAGCAAGGGCTTAATAAGTAGGAAGGCCAGAAGCCTCACCCTGGTTAGCAGCAAGCGGAAGGCTGAGGCCAGTGGGGGCAGGGGTGGTGCTGGGGGTCGAAGAAGGCAGCACAGAGACAGGGGTGGGGCCAGGGGTCGGGGCCACAGCCTGGATGAGGGCCACATGGGCAGGCTGGCTGATGAGGTGGTGCTGCCCCCCTGCTGACACCAGGTGCACCACATTCCCTAGGTTAAGGGCAGAGAGAGAGAGAGAAAGAGAGAGAGAAGCAGCTATCAGCCAGAGGAGGGCAGAGGCAAGGGCAAGAAGAGAGGCAAAGAACAGAGAGGGAATGATTTCTCTAGAATCACCTCTTCCCTATCTTTATCAAAAGACCCCCTCCAACTATTCCCCTTGGCCCCACCCACCAAAAGCTAGGGAAAGAAACATAAAGGCTGACAACTAAAAACAGTCACAAAAACAAGGGAACAGGGGAGAGGAGAACAAATGCAGGACAGGGGATGGGTTTTACCTACTTTGCAGCGGGCGGGGCTGCCCCACAGCAAGCTGGCGCACCTGGGCACCAGTCAAAGTCAGCTTGTTGCCCTGGATTTGGAAGGTGAGAGGTTTGCTTCCCCCTGCACTAGCCACTGGACGTTGTGCCAGTGAGGCCAACTGCCCGATGCTGACCACTTCGCCTGCTACGAACAAAGAAGGCCTTATTGTACACAGGACTCACCCTGCTTAACCTCACTTCACAGACCCCCACAAAGCACACACCTCTCCCACAATCCCCAGTTCCTCACAGCCTTTCCCACAATTTACCATGGCCCAACAAAATCAGCCTCCATCTACAGCCTTTGAGCTTTCATATGCTACTCCTTCCAATCCCACTAGTTTGCTTAATAATCTCCTTTACATCTTATGGCCTGCCACCAGACTGAGCTTATCACCACCCTCTGCTGTACACTGCCCTTTTACCCCAAATAATTTTCTACTGCTAGGCTTACTATTATTTACTCATCTATGTGTCATCTCCATATGTGAATTCCTGGATGGTTCTTAATTATGATTTACGAACGTCAGATAAAATACACAGTATACTTCATCTGCCAAGAATTTGATACTCTCATGTTCCTGAGCTTTTCTCGAGCTCCCTGGCATATAAGCCTTCTTCCCATCTCAAGTTCCTCCCCAGACCCCTAGAAACTTACAGGGCAGGCGAGCCTGCATGTCGGGAGACAGGATGAGGCGCTGTGGTGCAGGGATCGGAGCTGGCACTGCCGTGGTGGTAGCAGCTGCTGTGGTGGTACAGGTGGTGGTGGCAGCAATAGGAGGAAAGGTGTAACCTGGTGGCACTGTCAGGGGCTTTAACAGGCTAGAGGAGCCTGGAGGTGGGGCTGGGCTCAGGCGAACTGGGGCAGGTGGGGTCGGCTTCAGGGACAGAGTTGGAGTAGGAGGCCGTGAGGTCCCACCACTCAGAACCCCTAGGGGGGACGGCAACACTGAAGACACAAAACAAACACCTGTCAGATACACCCAGACTAAAGCCTTAGCCTGATCCCAAAAGCCTCCATGCTCCCTTTCCAACTCAAACACCACACCCCTGTCCCCCAACCTGGCTCCTCAAACACTTTAACTTCATCACTTCTTCCCCAGTCGGAACAACCTTTCTCAAGTACCACTCATCCTCCTTGGCTCCCTTTCAACTCACCCTGGGGGAGAGGACCACTGCTTGGCTGTAATGGAGGCAAGAGAACAGGGCCAGGGGGCCGGGACGCGGGAATAAGTGGGGGCCCAGCAGGTGAGGCCGACACCATCAGTGGTGCTGGCAGCACTGGGGGGGGCAGGCTGGGGGTAGGCTGGGCTGAGAGCTCAGGGACTGGAAGAGGCCGAACCGGCACAGGGCCCAAGGGCATCCGTGGGCTGTTCACCACCACCACTGTCCGGCCTTCTTGCTTGGGCACTGGCTGCAGCATCCTATGAGGAAAAAACCAAGGAAAGTAAATAAGGAGGAAAGTGAAACAGTGAAAAAAAGGAAAAAGAAAGATGAAGCAGGAAAAAACCAAACAGATTACAAAAGCAAACGGGGGAAAGAGACTCAAAGGAGGAAGAGGAAAGGAGATCCAAGATTATCAGAAAGCACCAAGCAGAGAGTGGGGGGAAAAATCAGTGACAAACATAGAAGACCCTCCCAGGACCCTCTTCTAGTTATTCTCTCCCCCCAATCCCTCCATAGTACTTTGCACCCACCTCACATAAACATTCTAACCTAGCCTCCAACACTTTCCTTTCTACCCCAATACCTTCCAGCCAACTGTAGTCACTTTTCCTAGGAACCCACCCCCTTATTCCTTAGTCCTGGTACCTGTTGACTTTCATCTTGACTGGCTTGGGCCGGGGTGGGGGGTCAGGAGCGGTAGCCACCTCTAGCAGTACCCGACGAGAGAGGCGGTGCCGGGGCAGAAATGTGTCAGCCTCATATCGAGAGACACGACCCTCCAGGCCAATAAGGTCAAACCGACCCATATCTATCCGCTGCAGCAAGAAGGAACACAAAGAATGGTGTCAAAGATGCCAATTTGGCAATGATTTCATGGATACATCAAAAGCACAGGCAACAAAAGAAAAAAATACATCAAACTACATCAAAATTTTAAACTTTTGGGCCGGCCCCATGGCGCACTCGGGAGAGTGCGGCGCTGGGAGCGCAGCGACGCTCCTGCCACGGGTTCGGATCCTATATGGGACTGGCCGGTGCGCTCACTGGCTGAGCGCAGCGCGGGCAACACCAAGCCAAGGGTTGCAATCCCCTTACCGGTCACGAAAAAGACAAAAAAAAAAAAAAAAATTAAACTTTTGTTAATCAAAAAACATTATCAATACAGTGAAAAGGTAACCCACAGAATGGGACGAAATACTTACAAGTCATATATCTAATAAGGGGTTAATTTCCAAAGCACACAAAGAACTCCTACAACTCAACAACTATAATAAGATAACCCAATTTTTAAAAAATCAGCAAAAGTCTTCAATAGACATTTCTCCAAAGATACACAAATGGCCAACAAGTACATGTAAAGACACTCAGCGTCACTCATCATTACAGAAATGCAAATCAAAAACCACAATGAAACACCACTTCACACCCATTCATTTGGCTCTTATAAAAAACGAAAAAAGGGCCACCGCGGGTTTGGATCCTATATAGAGATGATGGGTGCTCTCACTGGCTGAACGTGGTGCAGCCAGTCTCAAAAAGGACAAAAAAAAGAAAAAAAAAGAAAAAAAAAAAAACGAAAAAACAGGTTGGGGCAAAGATGTGGAGAAATGAGAAGCCTTCTGCACCACTGGTGGGAATGTAATATGGGCAGCTGCTATGGAAAACAGTATGGTGGTTCTCAAAGTATTAGAAACGGAATTATCATGATACAGCAATTCCAACTTTTGGGGTACATACCCAAAAGAATAGAAAGCAAGGACTCGAACAAGTATTTGTTCACCCACATTCGCAGCAGCATTATTCATAATAGCCAAAGGTGGAAACAACCCAGTGTACATCAACAGATGAATGAAATAAACAAAATGTGGTATAGACACTGATCAACTTACAATGGGGTTATGTCCTGATAAACCCATAAGTCAAAAATACTGTAAGTCGAAAATGCATTTAACACCCCCAATAAACCCACTGTAAAGTCGAAAAATTTTAAGTTGAACCATTGTAAGTCAGGGAACACCTGGTATATACATATAGTGGAATATTATTCAGCCTTAAATAGAAAGGAAAAGTGCTGGCTGGTTAGCTCAGTTGGTTAGAGCATGGTGTTAGTAACACCAAGGGCAACGGTTCGGATCCCCGTATCAGACAACTGCCAAAAAATAAAAAATAAATAAATAAAAACAAAAAGGAAGGAAATTCTGACACATGCTACGACATGGATAAACATTGAAGACATTATGCTAAGTGAAGTAAGCCATTCACAAAAGGATAAGTACTTCATGATTCCATTTATGTGAAGTGCATAAGAGTCAAATTCATAGAAACAGAAAATAGAATGGTGAATCCCAGGGTAGGACAAGGAGAAAATGGGAAATTACTGTTTAATGGGTATAGAGTTTCAGTTTGGGAAGACAAAAAAAGTCCAAGAGATGAATGGTGGTGATGGCTGCACAATATAAATGTACTTAATGCCACTGAACTGTATACTTAAAAATGGTTAAAATAGTAAATTTTGTTACATATATTTTACTCCAAGAAAAAAAAATTAGGAGAACAAAGTGGTCAGAAAGAAGAAAAGAGTAGGAAAAGCAAGATAATATTTACAAAGTATCTGCAAATATGCCATGTAAAAAAAGAAAAAAAAAAAAAAAAATGAAGAAAAAACCCCAAGAATACAAATATGCCAGGCACACGTCTCAGCACTTCCAAAAATATTAATTCTCAAACACACTGCAGAACAGGCTTTACAATACCTGTTTTGAAAGGCAAGGAAACCCAGGGTTAGAGGTTAAATAACTAACTCGCCAAAAGTCAGCATGGCTAGAAAACAATGGAACTAGAGAAACAATACTGAGGGGTTGAAATGAGGTGAACGGAAAGGATGCAAAATGTCAGACACTAGTCTAAAGAAAAGAGGGAGGGAGGGGGGAAAGGGAGGGAGGGGGAGAGGGAGGAAGAGGGTGGGGGAGGGGGAGGGAAAGGGGGAGAGAAAGAGAAAGAGAGAAAGAAAGAAAGAGAAGAGAAAAGAAATAAGAAGAGAAGGGAAAAGATTAGAAAAGAGGAACAGGTTTGCAGTTTGG